>NW_028318022.1:300000-420000 GCF_062004578.1 Staurois parvus | reverse complement strand
CCTAGGGACCAGCATCATCTATATACAGCGCTTGTTGTTAAGATAGTTGCCACTGCCCCAAAATCAGAAGCTGGCTTACGTTCCAGGGATGGGAAGGGATGGGATGTGATGTATCGGCTGGGGAACACTGCTTCGACTAGTTTTGTCTGTAATTGGACGTCCAATTACAGACGAAACTAGTTGAACGTGCACAAAAAAAAAAAAAAGTAGGACACATGCAGATATTATGCATGTATGCGCATAAACGTGAGTACTTTAGGAGCGTATTTTATGCCAGATCTTCTAGCTCTGCCAGCAAGAACATTTTATTCATGCAGAAAATAATTGTAAGCCATTTGAATGAGCCCTGAAAGAAAAATCTTTATTCTAGAATGGGGTCTGAAACCCATCGATCGCAGGCAGGTGACGGTAGATCGCATCCCTGCCATGCCGAACTTTCATCTGAAATGCTCCTACCCGACATGCAGAGCGGCATATCCCTATGTGTACTGTGCTGATCCCTATCAACCCTCCTGCCCATCTCAGGCATTTGTATGTGACATCATATGAGAGCAGAGGCTGGCAGGGATTAATGCAACTGAAAAGGTATCACTGTGTTTTAACAGCTTCCCTGAGGAAACCATTTCTATCCCCCAAACTGCTGCCCCCCTGGACACTGCCCTACATATTACTGACTCCTGGATACTGCATTTAGCACACGTTTAGCATTTTTTTGGCAAAAATGTTCCTCTCCTGAGTGCGATTCTTCTGTGTTCTGTGTATCAGGAGAGGGACATTTAACTGGCCCTAAACTCTGCTGCTGTTATACTCTGGTAAACGTCTACGTGTGCATGGACACATAGACATAGTTGACAAAAACCAAAAGCTCCTGAATTCATGTTTATGAGCAGCAGTGTGCATGAGGCCTTACAGTGACATTTGTTTTAGTATATTTCACATCTCACATTTCACCTATCCCTGCTCTAGAGAAAGTTTACCTTTAGCTCACGAAGATTCATGCATTCTTCCCAGGAGTAAAATTTCCTTTTCATCCTGTTAAAGGAAAGAATGTAACAAAATGTATAAACATATAATTTAGTTTAAAACCATCCACTTTTACACTTTTTGAAGTGAATCAAACAAGAAGGCCCCTTCCAAAAGGGGTGGACTCCACCAGGGGATCTGACCACGGAGCAGGCGGATGGCTGGTCCGTGTCCGCTCCGCTTATGGCTGGTCAGATGTAAATGGACCACCTGTCCATTTACACTCGACTGCCATCTGATCTGCTAGACAGATCGGATCAGATTTAGGCGGGTGTAAAACAGATACATGTCCGATTACACCGCCACTCTATAGAGGAGAATGGAAGGTCCGATCGGGTCTACCTGAAAAACGGACAGCCAAACTTGATTGGTCCACTTGTGTAAAAGCGGCCTAAAACTGTACATTTAAAACAATTTCAAAACTATAAATTGGAAACAATGTTTCTGCAAGCACTGTAAAACAAAACAGTGTTTTGAACTGAAGGGTTTTAGTAGAAAATAATTTTTATTCAAAAAAAAATGACCAATCAAAGTATGGAGGGGTTGCTAAGGGCACCAACATCCTGATAACATTTATCATATAAAGAAAAAGAATCAGATGGACTTTTGAGGTGCCAGGACGCAAACAAAATTACTTTTAATAAGGTTACAGCATAATCATTTTTCTAAAAACATCTGGTTAAAAGTATTAACATGTGCATAGGTACAAAACTAGAATACCTCCCTTTAACTACAAACATGTGGACCCCACAATTGCAAGATCAATATAGGTGTTCTGTCCAATAACCTTTAACACGAGCTTGGGATATCCTCCAAATAGATTAGTTGATTCAACAAGTTTTTGCAGGATACCCCACTTCTTCAGGAGATGTAGGGGAGCTAAGCAGACAAACCAATGGGAGATCCAACAACTTGGCTGGCAGCAATCATGGCCAACTGCAAGTGATGTCTCTCCCAGGAAGCAGGAGTGGGAGCTAATTTAGGTGGTACCCTAAATGCTGAACAATTAAGCTGACACACAAGTAGAGGTACAGACTGTAGTCATTTGAAGTTTTGTAATCCACTGTGCTATAGGCGGCCAATAGGGACAAAATAGTATATTTCTGAAAAAGTGCAAATAGCCACTCTTCAGAATATACTGGAATAAGCCTGAACACTTCTTTGCTTAGGTAATCCCAAGAGTCCCCAAAAAATTCTGTGTCGAAAACAAAAACACAAGCTATAATAGCAGATTACATCTGCCTCTACATCATATTGCTGCTGACACCCCATGATGTAGAGGCAGACAAGATTGGTTATTATAGTTTGTGTTTTTGGCTCTTTGAATTTTTTACTCCTGCGGGGGTCAAACTACAGCCTTCACAGCTGCTGCTGAAGATATGCTGATCCAGAAAGCTGCTATGTACAGACAAGCTCAAGCAGGATTGTTTTAAGTCTTTATTGAAGTCATGAAAGAAAAAAACATCTTTAGTTGACAAAAAAATATATTGATAAATGTTGGCAAACAATACAGAGTGTTTCTCAACAATGCTGAGGAAAAGACATCAAACCTTCTAGGGCATTAGCAAAAACTGAGGCAGGACTGTATAGAAGCTGACTTAACATTACTTTTGTTTGCTATTGTCCAAACCCCTTGAAGGCAAACAGTATAACTCTAATATCTAAGAATTCCTTCATTCCTGTATCCCTGAATGAACGATAAAGAAATTTACGTTGTTTTATTTATGCATAAAATTACAAATAAAAAAAAATTTTTTGCAAGACAATATCACCAAAATAAACCTGGTTTGGCCTAAAAAAAATTATACATGTATTACATGGTTATCTTAAGTACTGACAAATGTTGCTGCCAAACAATAGACCCATAGCAGAAATATAAAATTGCTTTGGTCCACCCCCGTACCACACCATACCGGTGTAGAGGTACTCACTTTTTAACAGCAATCAGTTCTCCAGACTCTGTGCTTCGTGCAAGAAGAACTGAGCCATATGTGCCATCTCCAAGCTGTTTGATAGTTGTATAACGGTTCATGATGGCAGGTGAGAGATTGCAGGGACATTGCAATAGTAAGGGGAAATCCCACTATCAGTACGATGAATCTTCTAAGCACAGTCAAAGTGGAAGCCGCCAGGGAGGCTACAGGCAGTCAAATGTAGTCATATTCTGAGAATAAAGAGAAAAAACAAAACAAAAAACAACTTGTAAAAACATACAGCATGCAATGTGGGTCACTGGTATGCAATATGGACCAATCAGAAAAATGCTTTTACTTATTACTGCTCTTCTAATTGTTTGCTGTAACTTGATGCATGAATGTGTGGTAACCTCTGCTTATAGGATAAGTTCACCTTTCCTAACATGCTACACCCATATTCAGTGTGCAACATGTTACAAAGTACCAGCCTCCATTTTCCCCCACCCCCCCTAGATCTCCCGCTTTGACAGTTAGCGGGGATTTTCCTCTCTAGCTCTCACAATTTTAGAAAAATGTGGCCGTGCAGGACTCCACTGACCAGGCTGCATAATTCACAGTGTTCTGTGAATGGGAACCTACAAGCCCTGACAGCCTTTGCGGTCATTGGCTTGCAGTTCTCAATGAACATCCATGTTGCTAATGAGTGTTGCAGGTCTGCAGGAGTCCTGCATAGCACCAGCAATCTGCTGGTGCCATGCTGATCACTGGTGCAATGCTTTACAGGCTCCCAAAACAAAAAAAAAATAAATGCACATTTTTTACCTGCAAAAAAATGTGCATTTATTATTTTTTGTTAAAAGGTGAATCTATCCTTTAAAGTGATTCTAAAACGCATATATTTTTTTTCTAAATAACAAATATGTTATACTTACCTGCTGTGTGCAGTGGTTTTGCACAGAGCAGCCTGGATCCTTTTCTTCTCTGGGCCCCCGCAGGCTCTCCTGGCTCCTCCCTCCTGTCGGGTGTCCCCACACCAAGCAGCTTGCTATGGGGGCACCTGCTGCTTCGTGTGTCCATTCACACACGGAGCCATGGCTCGGCCTCACCCTCTCTCTCTTCTCATTGACTCACTTGCTGTGATTGACAGCAGCAAAAGCCAATGACTCCCATTGCTGTCTCTGCCAATGAGAAGAGGGAGTCCTGGTATAGCCGAGACTCCAGTGCACATTGCTGGATCGAGAGGGGGCTTAGGTGAGCATTAGGTGAGGCTGGGTGGAATACTGCACACAAAAGGTTTTTTAGCATCATGCATCCACTTTAAACAGTCTTCCACAAAAGAAGCACACATACGCTAAATCCTGCATAGTTATCAAATCCACTGTGAAGGTGTAATTTTAGAGCTACAAAATGCTCGGTATCCATACTAAGTATAAGGACTCAGGTGTATAAAATCAAGCACCTAGGCATGCAGACTGCTTCTACAAACATTTGTGAAAGAATGGGTTGCTCTCAGGAACTCTCAGTGAATTCAAGCGTAGTACCATGATAGGTTGCCACCTGTGCAATAAATCCATCTGTGAAATTTCTTTGCTACTAAATATTCCACGGTCAACTAATCGTGGTATTATAACAAAGTGGAAGCAACTGGGAACCACAGCAACTCAGCCACCAAGTGGTAGGCCACGTAAAATGACAAAGCGGGCTCAGCGCATGCTGAAGCACACAGTGAGCAGAAGTCGCCAACTGTCTGTAGAGTCAATAGCTAAAGACCTCCAAACGTTGTGTGGCCTTCAGATTAGCACCACAACAGTGCATAGAGAGCTTCATGGAATGGGTTTCCATGGTAGTGCAGCTGCATCCAAGCCTTACATCACCAAGTGCAATGCAAAGCGTTGAATGCAGAGGTGTAAAGCACACCACCACTTGACTCTAGAGCAGTGGAGATGTGTTCTCTGGAGTGACTAATCACGCTTCTCTGTCTGGCAATCCGATGGACGTGTCTGGATTGCCAGGAGTATGGTACTTGCCTGACTGCATTGTGCCAAGTGTAAAGTTTGTGGGGTGGGGGAATTAAAGCGTGGGGTTTCAGAGATTGGACTTGGCCCCTTAGGTCCAGTGAAGGGAACTCTTAAGGCGTCAGCATACTAAGGCATTTTGGATAATTTCATGCTCCCAAATTTGTGGGAACAGTTTGGGGATGACTCCTTCCTGTTTCAACATGTCTGTGCACAAAGCAAGGTCCAGAAAGACCTTTGGGGCGAGTTTGGGGTGGAGGAACTTGACTGGCCTGCAGAGAGTCCTGACCGCAACCTGATAGAACACCTTTGGGATGAATTAGACCGGAGACTACATGCCAGGACTTCTTTTCCGACATCAGTGCCTGACCTCACAAATGTGCTTCTGGAAGAATGGTCAAACATTCCCAAGACACACTCCTAAACCTTGTGGACAGCCTTCCCAGAAGAGTTAAAGCTGTTATAGCAGCAAAGGGTGGGCCAACTCAATATTGAACCTTAAGGACCTAGACTGGGATCTCATTAAGATTTATGTGCGTGTAAAGGCAGAAGTCCCAATACTTTTGGCAATATAATGTATGTCAGAAAGCAAGGTGGTGTTTTACCACACACTAGCTAACTGAAGATCAGTTAAAGCAGAGTTCCATTCACCCTGTCAAAAAATAAAACTCAGCAGCTACAAAAACTGTAGCTGCTGACTTTTAAAAAACAGCCACTAACCTGTCCTCGGTCCCGCGGTGTGTTCCAGGCGCCGGCATCTTCAGTGTGGACACTCACTGCATGCGCTAGTAGCGCTGCGCTTCAAGAATGGTCCTGTAGTCTTCTGGGACCTGTCATGTGTCCCAAAAGACTACATGGAGGGAGGGAGAGAGGACATCTTCCGCTTCTGGTTGCCTAGGCAATCAGACCGGAAGTGGGAGTGGGTACCTGTCAAATTCGGGTACCCACTCACCCCCGCCCCCCAAAGGTGCCAATCCTTAATGGGGAGCAGGGGAGTCGTTAAAGTGGAACTTCCCCTTTTGGGTGGAGCTCCACTTTAAGCTTGCCATACACTGTGCAAAATCGCTCCGTAGGAGGTCATGTCGCCACCCTCTCACATGTAATCCTTCTGCAGAAAAGTAAAAAAATGGTCAACTGAACAGCAGCTGCATTCAATCAGATGTAGCCACTATTCAGGTATTCTGATAGCCACTGGTGGCGGCTCTCAAAATACAATATCTGACGGGAGATTCCTCCATCCCTACTGTATAGCGCCTATGGAAGGATTTGTTTGATTATTCTCCTTTAGCTTGCAGGCTGACTGAAAAAAAAATAACTGTATATGGCCAGCTTTAGTTCCAGTCAAACCTCAATAATATCAATATTATTACTGTCTATGCTTCAGTTGAAGGGACATGGCAGAATGTAAGAGAAAATGCCCCCAAATGAAGCAGAAATCACATTATTTAGATCTTCAACTGGAAATGGTTTTTCCACCAGCAGACCTCCCCTCCGCTCTTTTCTGGTGACAACTGTCAAATTTTGAGGGTGAAGCACCCCACCAGAAATACAATAGCAATAAAACCTGACAGACATTCTAAGTCGTCATCACTATATCCAAAACTACAAAAGAAAAAAAATAATCTGGGCGCCCCAAAAAAAAAAAAAAAAAAAAATGTGGAGCTCTGCTTTCAAATGTTTTATTGGTTGCTGTGAGTTACTGTTTATCACTACTCTTTGTTCAGGGTACTGGAATGTCAAATATACGTACTGAAACCCATGCCTAGTGTTACTGAAATATTCTGTATAGCAAATGTCAAGCTGTGTAGAATTGCAGGGAAGTCTACAACATCTCCACAACAGTAGACAAATTAATTCAGCAACCAGTCAGTGCAATCCTAAAGGAAAAGTTCACTTTAAAAAAAAAAAAAATTATAAATGCACATTTTTTTGCCGGTAAAATAAAATTTTTTTGGAGCTTGTAAAGCATAGTACCAGGGATCAGCAGATTGGTGGTGCCATGCAGGTCTCCTGCACACTGTCAGTGTAATCTATGTGCTTGTACCTTGTACAGGTAGACAGTTGACACTGACAAGAAGACTCAATGAATGTCAGGACTTGTAGGTTCATTCATTCACAGAACTCTTTGAATGAATGATGTTGCTGTGTGACAGCTAATATAGGGAACTTCTTCTTGTACTGCTGTCACAAGGGGAGAGGGCAGCGGCTGTGGGAACATGCAACATGTTCCACCCTAAAAATGGGTGGAACATGTAACATGTTCCCAAAGGTGATCTTATCCTTTATGACAATAGGTACATTTTTCGAAGCCATGGGACTTGTTCTTCATAGACATTAATATACTGTACTGTAACTATTAGAACATTACTATGTTACTCCAGTCATGTTTTTAACTAATCAGCAAGACAGAACAGGCTTATAATACATGTTATCTAGGCGATCAAAGAAAAATAAATAGAGAAAGATAATATAAAAACGCATATCAACATAAGTTTATCCACTCATAGATTTATCAACTCTCCTAGATTAGGAAAACATACAGAACATAAAGGATGCCCAATATTACCTCATCTTTGAGACCAGCGACAAAAACATTCAGCACTGTGCTATAATAATGATCATCTCCTGCCGACTTCCTGTCTAACAAATCTCTTCGGAAAAAGCATAGCACATTAGATGCTGCCTCACTTAGCAACGCATACACTGACAAAAGTAAAATACCTTTGGGGATGAATACCAGCCAAAGTCAATAAAGCAGAAGACATTACTGTAAATCTGAAAGGAATACATTTACAGCATCTCAAGCGTACCCAAACAATGTATAAGAAATGCAAAATGAATTCTAACACTACACTACAGAAATCAATCACAAAATAAGCGCTAACCGATGAATACATATCCAACAGAAACAAAAGCTGCAGGCTAGGCCAAAACCTAGGAACAAACACAGGTGAAAGCAAGTAGGTACAGTAATCTCCAGCTTACCTGTGTTCTGCTGGTGCCAAGGTCACCTGTATCTGCCTAAGCTGCAGCCTGCATTGAAGGATCCAAAATGCAGTATTGCCTCCTCCACTTGTGGCGCCTTGACAGCAACTGCTGGAAGTAACCACTATTAAGGCACCAGACAGCCCTTACCCTCTGTGGAGAATGAGGCTTGGAACCAGAACACCTAGAAATGACTTCATCCCCCTAGAGATTGACGCCTAGTGTCATCCATTCAAACAGGATCACAGTCAGGCCACATTTTCAATGCAGCTAATGTGCGAGCCCCTGCCACAAAATTCCCTACAGTGCACATACCCAGACACCAGGACTGGAAAGCCACACTGCCTGTGTTAGTCCCTGTCAAGGGGATGTACCACTACTACACATGGCCCTTCCCAGGCACAGAAGGAGAAGGGGGAACCAAGCCACCTCCTTCCCATACAGAGGATGGGTTCTGGAGGAAATTCTAGCACAGAATCCTACCAGCTGTTTGCAGTGCAGCCGGGTAGGTAAAGGAGTGGATGGAAGAAAAGGATAACCAGAGAAACAGGGGCCTCCCTCACCTAGGTTCCGACCGGAAGAAACAATAAAAGTGACTGGATCGGGAGAAGGACTTCCTTTTTTACCTTTTAAAAAGTGTCTTTGGTGATGCATTTCCTGTTTCTGTTGGGGAAGGTGCCTATATCTCAAATGCTGTCTGGGAAGATGATTGGGAAAAAGGTTTTGAGTAGGTAGAGCTTTTTAGTAGAAGAAACAATGCATGTCTTTTCACCCAAACAGATTTTATATACATTGCCTGCAGCAAAATATGCAGTACAGTGTATTCTTCTGACCCACTTTTGGCACCTGTAAGATGTCTAAAACAGAGTTAGGTGCAGATAGCAGCAATGAGGATTATAGAGCTGTTAGCACTTGAGAAGGCCAAACACAGAAAAACGGCTAATAAAAATAAAAGTGCAGAGCAACAGAAGCACATCTACCCAAAATCACCATATAAACTCAATTAAATGCAAAAATATTATAATATGTCCAAAATGTGAACGTCCAATTCAATCTCCATGACACGCACATCCACGTGTGACTTACAGGTGAAACTCGAAAAAAATTAGAATATTGTGCAAAAGTTCATTTATTTCAGTAATGCAACTTAAAAAGTGAAACTAATATATGAGATAGACTCATTACATGCAAAGCAAGATAGTTCAAGCTGTGATTTGTCATAATTGTGATGATTATGGCTTACAGCTCATGAAAACCCCAAATCCACAATCTCAGAAAATTAGAATATTACATGCAATCAATAAAACAAGGATTGTACATAGAACAATATCGGACCTCTGCAAAGTATAAGCATGCATATGTACTCAGTACTTGGTTTGGGCCCCTTTTGCAGCAATTACTGCCTCAATGCAGCGTGGCATGGAAGCTATCAGCCTGTGGCACTGCTGAGGTGTTATGGAAGACCAGGATGCTTCAATAGCGGCCTTCAGCTCTTCTGCATTGTTCGGTCTCATGTCTCTCATCTTTCTCTTGGCAATGCCCCATAGATTCTCTATGGGGTTCAGGTCAGGCGAGTTTGCTGGCTAATCAAGCACAGTAATCCCACGGTCATTGAACCAGGTTTTGGTGCTTTTGGCAGTGTGGGCAGGTGCCAAGTCCTGCTGGAAAATGAAGTCAGCATCCCCATAAAGCTTGTCTGTGGAAGGAAGCATGAAGTGCTCCAAAATCTCCTGGTAGACAGCTGCGTTAACCTTGGACTTAATGAAGCACAGTGGACCAACACCAGCAGATGACATGGCTCCCCAAATCAACACAGACTGTGGAAACTTCACACTGGACTTCACGCATCTTGCAGTGTGTGCCTCTCCATTCTTCCTCCATACTCTGAGTCCTTGGTTTCCAAATGAGATGCAAAAGTTGCTCTCATCAGAAAAAACTTTGGACTACTGAGCAACAGACCAGGTCTGTTTTTCTTTAGTCCAGATAAGATGCTTCTGACGTTGTTTGTTGTTCAGGAGTGGCTTGACAAGAGGAATACGACATTTGAAGCTCATGTCCAGGATCCGTCTGTGTGTGGTGGCTCTTGATGCACTGACTCCAGCCTCAGTCCACTCTTTGTGAAAGTCCCCAACATTTTTGAATGGCCTTTTCCTGACAATCCTCTCCAGGCTGCGGTCATCCCTGCTGCTTGTGCACCTTTTTCTTCCACACTTTTCCCTTCCACATAACTTTCTATTAATGTGCTTTGATACAGCACTTTGGGAACATCCACCTTCTTTTGCAATTACCTTTTGAGGCTTTCCCTCCTTATGGAGGGTGTCAATGATGGTTTTCTGCACAACTGTCAGGTCAGCAGTCTTTCCCATGATTGTGATTCCTACTGAATCAGACTGAGAGACCATTTAAAGTCTCAGGAACCCTTTGCAGGTGTTATGGCTTAATTAGCTGATTAGAGTGGGACACTTTGAGCCTAGAATATTGCACCTTTTCACAATATTCTCATTTTCTGAGATTGGGAATTAGGGGTTTTCATGAGCTGTAAGCCATAATCATCACAATTATGACAAATCACGGCTTGAACTATTTTGTTTTGCATGTAATAAGTCTATCTCATATATTAGTTTCACCTTTTAAGTTGCATTACTGAAATAAATTAACTTTTGCACCATATTCTAATTTTTCGAGTTTCACCTGTAGATGTGTTCACTTCTTTATACTATAAGTGCACCTCTACCACACCAGGAGAAAAACCTGCTCACCTCCAATATTTCATTTAAAGCTCATCTCCTTCAAAATAAAGCAGACTTTCTGGTCCCCAAATCCACTTCTTTTACAGGTGATAACCCTCTTCTCCCCCGCTTATGCCCAGAGATTGGTGGATGTGTGTACCATGTAATAAAAAGGCTAAAACATAGTGCTCTGTTTGAGACTTTATTTTCCCCACCGTTAAAATCACTCTCACATAATTCTCATGTAAAATCAGCATATAAGTGTGATTTTAATGGTGGGGAAAATAAAGCAGAGGAGAAGAGGGATATCATCTGGATAAGAAGTGGATTTCGGAACCAGAAAGGCTGCTTTATTTTGAATGCGATAAGCTTTATATTATATATTGGAGGTGAGCAGGTTTTTCACCTGGTGTGGTGGCAGTGCACTGATTGTGTAAGTGAAGACATGAACACATCTAAGTCACACGTGGATGTGCATGTGTCACGGAGATTCAATTGGATGTTCACATTTTGGACTTTGGTTATATTATTTTTGCACTAATTGAGCTTATATGGTGCTTTTGGGTAGATGTGCTTATGTTGCGCTACACTTTTATTTGTATTAGTTTATGTTAGGGTGAGGTGATATTCACTAACAAGTGTTCAGCTTGCATTATTATATTGGGGTTTAAGTTTTATTTATTTACTTATTCATTCACTGTCATTTGTATACATAGTTGCACTGATTACAAATTTGTTTTTTTTTGATCAGACCCAAGTCTGCTATATTGTGTACGTATAGTAAAAACACATTTGGGTTGGATTGGGTTGTTTTTTTTTTTTTTCTTTTCTTTATTGGAAGAAATATGGGGCTTCCAGCCAACTGAAAATGCTTGTTTCCTGGCTGTCTATAACCTCAATATTTTGCAGCAAGCAAAGTCAGAATAAAGTCAGAACTCTCGATCTGCATTTATGTTCTAGGACAGTGGCTCTAAGTATTGAAGCCTTTGGTCCAGCAAGACAGCCAGGCAACTTGCTTTTTCAGCAATAGCAGCCTGTGTATTTTCTCATTACCGGGACTCTTTATAAAAACCTTTTTACTCCTTGATTAGACTGATTTAAGTGTCAAATCTATATTATACCCCCACTACAACACATTCCCTTGTACTTTGACCCAAAATGTTTCTATATTCTGCAAGAAATGGAAACAGACATTTTTGAAGATGTATGGACTGATACCTATTATCCTGACACATTTCTATTATTCGGAAGCATCCATGGTGATTTTTATACTGGAAACCTACACAGAAATGGATCTCCAGTTCATACCAGAGCTGGAACCTTGAACTGGACTCCTCTATGTGATAACATAAGGGAGTCTCCACTACCATATGGCAGCATGATTCCCATCCCAACATTGTTCAAGCTGCATCATCAAGCAAATTCCAACCCTTTGGATGAACCTGCTCTCACAATATTCCAATATATGTGAATGGATCAGCTGTGAAATCACTTTTCAGTAGATGAAATCTGAGACATGGCACTAAGCCATGATGAACAATAGAAGTCATGACAGAGGAGAAACTCCAATGTGTTGTGTTCTGCTACCAAGTCCCATTCAACAATACACCCCATGCAATGCCATAGAAATCATCTTGTGACAAGGGAATTACTAAAGAACTGCAGGTTACATCATGTGCACTACTTGTGTAGTTATCACCCAGGTGCTAATCTAAACAACACTGCTCTTCTATTGCTGCACAGAGCAACATTTATTCCATGTACATAATATAGGCGATGGATGATCGATTCTACTAACCAATCATGTCAGAGTTTCAGGTGCAAAATGTGTGAGAAACAAAGATAAGTAAGTGGTAATACAATACCAGCAACAACTATACATTTTTTTTTTCTATTAAAGTGGAACTTTACCCACCCCCCATCTTTTCCACTGGATTATCTACAAAACACATACTCACACACTCAGCAAATCCCATGTCATTCTTCTGGACTTCCATGCTCTGGTGCTGTATACTGCACTGGACACCCTAGCTGCCGTTGTGCTATATGCTGGGTGTCCAGTGTGCCCCCGTAACTTTAAAGAGGGGTGGGCTCCCTCAGGTTCACCTGCCCTCAGTCTATCCATTTATGCACATGCTTCTACTATGGAGGCTCTCAAAATTTAGAGTTAGGAACTGCAGAATATTGGGTTGCCGTGAAGAGGCTCTGCAGCGTACACATGTATTTGCGAATGTGTGCAAACTAAACCCCTGTTTTTAATGCATACTGTTAGACAGGACAATTCGGTTTGTTCGCAAGCTGGTCAGTTCGTTGAGCTGGGAATTTTTCTCTTTTATTGTTTGGCATGCTGTATACTAGGTCCCACGCTGCCATCGAGAGACAGCGGTCTCTTCCGCCGAAAACCTCTGATGATGCGCTGTGGTGCATGGGCTGTAGAGTACTCCAAGGCCTTATGGGATGCATGGAACAAATATACAAATCCTTTGATAGGCAAAACAGTTCTCATAAATGTATATCTTCTGTGTATTAAAGCTGATTGCTCCATTTATTGTCCCTTTAAATAGCTGGCCCAAACTATTTACTGCACTTGCCCTTGCTGTGTGCACCAGCTACATACAATATGCAGCGCTGTGTTCCGAAAATAATGTGGACTTCCCGTCTCATTCCTGGAACAAGACATAGTTGGTCTAAATGTCACTTAGCCAATAAGAGGAAGCTTTTATTCATTCATAGAACATAAAGCTTCCTGTGAATGGCTGAGGCAGGCATCACAATCTCTGATTAAGCCAATCAGAGGAAGCTTTGTATTCATTGATAGAATACAAAGCTTCTAGTAAAGTAGCAGTCCACCTGACTATCTTGTTCCAGGAATGAGACTGGAAGTCCCCATCTCAATGCCAGAACACAGTTCTGTATACATACAGTTATTACAATGTGCCTAGCAAACACACCTGTTACTGCAGCAGATTGTTTGAGCCAGCTTGGCCCAAACAAACTATATGAAGAGGCATTAACCACTTGCCCTCCAGAGGATTTACCACCCTTCCTGACAAGGTCATTTTTTGCATTATGGTGCCGCGTTACTTTAACTGACAATTGCATGGTCATGCAACGCTGCACCCAAATTAAATTTACGTCTTTCTTTTCCCCACGAATAGAGCTTTTTTTGTTGGTATTTGATTGCTTGTGCACTTTTTATTTTATGCGCTAGAACAAAAAAAAAAAAAAAAAAAAGACCGACAATTTTGAGAACAAAATCCCAATACGTGTAAATTAATTGGTTTACTTGAAAGTTATAGCGTTTACAAATGGCGGTATATATACTGGGCTTTTTTTTTTACATTTTTACTAGTAATGGTGGCAATCAGTGACTTATAGTGAGACTGCGGCGGGCATTCTGACACTGGGGGGAACTGACTTGGTGTCAATGCGGTTTTGCATTTTCCCACGATCGGCGGTCAAAACGTTCCTAACCTGAACGCGATTCTTCCATGTTCAGGAGAGGGAGGTTTAACCTCACCTAAATGCGGCAGCTCCTAAACTCTGCTAAAAGCCTATGTGCACGAGTCGAGTTTTGGAGCTTTGGCAAAACAAATGCCAAAGCTCATAAACTCGAGTTTAGGAACTGCTCGTGTACATAGAGCCTAAAGCAGAAAACTGATGCAGCCATCACATCTAATAGGAAAGCTGCAATATGTTTACTTTTGGGTTTAATACTGCTTTAATCCGTTGTCTGCTGGGAACTGTGTTTTCTTCAAGGGCCCCAACTTTACCGGCCAATATTTTTTTTCAATCAATCACTGGCCAGTGGGATATAACTGGGGCTGTTAGAGCAAGTTAGGACTGTCTTTATATACGGTTACTAGGTAAATGCTGTTCAGTTCTGTTAATTACGGTTAATAAGAATACTGCAGGAGTTTCACCATATCTATCACATAACTACCACCTCTACGCCGATGACATGCAAATCTACCTCTCTACCCCTCGCCTCACCCCTTCAGTCTCCGCCCGAATCACAAGCCTACTGAACGACATATCAGACTGGATGTCACTCCACTTCCTCAAATTAAACCTTTCCAAAACGGAGCTCCTAGTTTTCCCCCCAGCCCGAACCCCCCCCCCCTCCTACCCTCTCCATCACAACCAATGACGCCACCATCAGTCCCACCCCGCAAGTCAAAGTCCTAGGTGTCACTCTAGACTCAAACCTGTCCTTCCTACCCCATGTCCAATCACTGTCAAACTCATGCAGGCTCCACCTCCGCAACATCTCCAAAATACGTCCGTTCCTAACCCCAGACACTACTAAACAACTCATTCACTCCCTTATTATCTCACGACTCGACTACTGCAACTCCCTCCTCACCGGCCTACCTCATCACAGACTATCCCCGCTTCAGTCTATCCTGAACTCAGCAGCCAGACTCATCCACCTTACCAACCGTTCCGCATCTGCCACCCCCCTCTGTCATTCCCTCCACTGGCTTCCGATTGCCCAACGCATAAAATTCAAACTTCTAACATTGAAGTACAAAGCTATTCATAACACTGCCCCAAACTACCTCACTGACCTGATATCCAAATACCACCCAACCCGTACTCTTTGCTTCTAACAAGACCTCCTACTTTCTAGCTCCCTGGTCTCCTCCTCCCATGCCCAACTACAGGACTTCTCCAGGACTTCCCCCATCAGACTGTCACCTACCCTCCTCACCTTTAGGCGTACCCTGAAAACCCATCTCTTCAGGGAAGCCTACCCCGCTCTCACCTAACAGCCAATCTCCTCCACTCCTCCTACCACTCCATCCCCCACAGCCACTTCCTCCTGTACCACTATCCCCTCCCTCCTAGATTGTAAGCTCGAAAGAGCAGGGCCCTCGAACCCCTCGTGTATTGTTTTGTTACTGTATTGTCTCATGTACTGTGCCCCACTATATTGTACAGCACTGAGCAAACTTTTTGGTGCTATATAAATACTGTATAATAATAATGTCTCTTAGAGCAACATTATTTGTCTGATTGTTTGCATAAGTACACTTACTAGTCATTTCTCTTGCCCTCTCTTTCCTCTGCAACATCTCCAAAATACGCCCCTTCCTAACCAATGACACCACAAAGCTTTTAATGCACTCCCAGGTTCTCTCTCTCCTCGACTACTGCATCTCCCTCCTCATTGGCTTACCTTTACATAGGTTATCCCCCCTCCAGTCCATCATGAATACTGCTGCCAGACTCATCCACCATACCAACCATTAAGTGTCTGCTACCCCTCTCTGCCATTCCCTCCATTGGCTGCCACTCACTCAACAAATTAAATTCAAAATACTAACAACTTACAAAGCCATCCATATCTCAGCGCCCAGGTACATCACTAACCTAGTCTCAAAATACCAACCAAATCGCACTCTTCGTTCCTCCCAAGAACTCCTGCTATCTAGTTCCCTTGTCACTTTCTCCCATGCTCGCCTGCAGGACTTCTCCCGAGCCTCTTCCATCCTATGGAATTCCCTACCCCACTCAGTCAAACTATCCTACTCTGTCAACTTTTAGGAGATCTCTAAAAACATTTCTCTTCAGAGAAGCCTATCCTGCCTCCAACTATCAACTGTACATGTATTTTCTCCATCGGCTCATCCCCCACAGTTATTACCTTTTGTATCACTTAACCCCCCCCCCCCTTTTAGATTGTAAGCTCTAATAAGCAGGGCCCTCTGATTCCTCCTGTATTCAACTGTATTGTAACTGTACTATTTGCAATCACATTGTAAAGAGCTGCACTATATAAATTCTGTATAATAACACTCATTTCTCCTTTTAGGCTATGCTTGACCCCAATATATTTTTTTTATATCCCTCTGCACTGTCTGGTCTGAAGAGGAAGCTGAGTGACCTGCAGACACAGCTGAGTCATGAAATTCAGAGTGATGTCATCACTATAAACTGAATAAAATAACATTGCCATCCCCCTCTCCTTCCCCACTCCCATGCCTGTTTTGTAATAAAGTGTTCTCTATAATGGGAACAAAAAAAGAAATCCCTCAATGTGTGTCAGTAAGTGCTGGGTGAAAAACAAATCCCCAAATTTTGACAGGTTCGGGACCCTCCAACAATGAGGGACTGGATAGATAGAATCAAATATATTATTAGGATGGAGCAGTTATGCCATATGGAGGAAGACAAAATGGAAAAATGTAGAAATTCATACCACCTACTCCAATCTTTTCGAAAACATCTGAAAAATACCTTAAGATGAGGAGTGCCCCGGTGGCAGAGTTACAAACTGGTTAACTAGATCAGTGTTTCTCAACCTTTATTCTGTCAAGGAACCCTTTAAAATTATAGACAGCCCCAAGGCACCCTTTAAAATTACGGACAGTCCCAAGGCACCCTTTAAAATTATTGACAGTCCCAAGGCACCCTTTAAAATTATGGACAGTCTTGAAGCACCTGTCTATAATTTTAAAAAGGCACCCCATTCTAAAATGTGAAAAACTAATAGTTTTATATAATGCAGCAACATCCACACATGTAGGAAAACCAACACTAGAGGTGATTTTTTTTCTTCCAAAGCAAACACACTTTTGCACACTGGTACTGAGAAGTATTCCAGTGTTTCTCTTCTCTCTCAGTTTTTCTCCATCACTGAAATAATGTGACCCCAGCACTGATGGAGAGGGGCAGGGGAGGGTCAAACTAGGATGATGTGCAGGCAGCTGACATCCTCCTTATCAACTGATATCAATGACTGTCAGGACGTCGGAGGCTAAAAGGTCGGAATGGTGCACAATGAACACCTGTGGATTTGTACAACCAAAAGGCAGGCTTGTTCCACCCACTAGGTTTTGGGCAATTTGTAGACATTTTGCCAAGGCACCCCTGAAGAAACCTCAAGGCACCCTGGTTGAGAAAGGCTGAACTAGATAATAAAAAATAGGGTTGTAGACATAGGTTTGAAAACAGGGAAGGAAAGAGATGGTAAGAATTACTTGGAATACTGGGAGGGGAGTGAGAATGGGGTTAAGGTTTTTTTTTTCCCTTTTGGGAATGTATATCTTGTGATAAATGATATATGGTTGATTTATGTATTATAATAACACAATAAAATATATAATAAAAAAAAAGTAAGTGCTGGGTGAGCGAGGCATGTCATCTTCAGAGTAATCACAAGACAATTCAAATGGCTCCTCTGGGAGTATATACGCATTAAGGATCTGAACACAGCATATTGGGCACTTGTGTGCATGATCCCTAAGGCTCCGTTCACACTTGGGGGTTTGTGATCTTGGGCAGATTCCAAAATGCTCTGCAAAAATGACAAATTACAAAGCGCCTGATCAGGTGCCATTCATTTTCAATGGCACCAAAAACACAGTGTGGTTCTGCCACAACTGATACACAATGAATCATGCTGCAATCACAGCAAACTGTATCTTGTTGCTCAAAAAGGAGCAGGAGCTTCTTTTGGGGGACAAGCATTGCCTGATAGTCACTGCGTTTTGGTGCCACTCAAAATGCATGGCACCTGAGCAGGTGTTGTGATTTGAAATCTTTGCAGAACGGTTTGAGATCGCAGGCAGAATGGCGTGATTGTAGATGCCCAAGTTTGAACAGAGCCAAGGTGAGAGACACAAATCCAGAGGAAATAAAGTTGCTGTGAGCTGCCAATTACAGCCTAAAATCTATTTTGTTTGGTCACACCAGCACAGCACCATCACCATGGAATAAGACTCGAAATGTAAACAAGTCTAATATTAGACACGCTATGTTGGATTAGAACACATACACACCGACTTGTTTACTACCAGAATAAATCAGAGAGGCTCACACAGAATGATATGTAAAGTGCACCACTCACCAAGTGTCCTAGGCAGCAGAGTTGGCTCTCTCCCATCTTCTCTGTGGTAGAAGTGAGACACTCCTGCCTGCTCTCGCTGGTTCCGATGTGTCGTTATCCTCCCCCGGTCTCACGTTTCCTCTTGCAGCCGTTCTAGACAATAGAGTATGGCTACAGAATGCAGCCCCATTTTTGACAGGAAACATATGACCTCCACTCTCCCATCTTTTTTTCCAGTGAACTTTAATGTAACAAACAAGTATAGATTGGAGAGTGGAGCTCCACTTGACAGGAAGCATGTGACCTCCACTCCATTTTGGTATGTAATAAACTTTAATGTCATAAATAACCAATAAACACAACTCAAGGAAGTAGAGGTCACATATATCCTGTCACATATTTCATGTGTATACTCTTCAAGGTGTTGTGACTACAGACTGGAGCTCCACTCTGGAAACTTTAAAAAAAAACAAAGTTGGAGTGGAGGTCACATGTTTCCTGTCCAGAGTGGAGCTCCAGTCTGCGGCCACACCCTCTTAAACCGTATACACAGGAAATATGTGACGGGACGCATGTGACCTCCAATTCCTTGAATTGAGTTTAGTGTTTGACGTTAAAGTTCATTAAATAAAAAAACTGGTGGATTGGAGGTCACATTCTTCCTGTCAAGTGGAGCTTCACTCTGCAATCTCTACTTGTTCATTACAATTAAAGTTCACTGGAAAAAAAAGGGAGGAGTTGAGGTCACATGTTTCCTGTCGAGAATGGAGCTCTATTCTGCAAGCCGACTCTATTGCCTTTAGCCACCTGTTGATCTCGCTTGTTCCGGTGATCTTATCTCGCCAGCATCAGCTTCCCTCTCGCTGGTTCCGGTGGTCCTCTCCAGTGTTTTGCTCCGTGTTGTCGCCGCTCCTAGTGCTGTCACCACGCTCGGCTCCCGGGTGTTCCGCTCAGTCATGGCTGCCGCCCGCAGGTCTCGCTCAGACTCCCGCTGCGTCCTGCGTTATTCCGACCGAGAACTGTGCTGAGCTCAGAGGACCCGACAACCGCCCAGCATGGTAATATGAGGAGGGGGCCCTGAGGCGGGGAAGGGGGAAGCGGAGGATGACTGAGCGTTATTAGAGTTTATTAGGGGCAAAATAACGTGTTCATTGTGTGAGAAATACATTGCAGTGACGTGACGTAAGGAGGGCCAATCAGCTGGCGCCTAAGTACAGCATACGCCCGCCTGTGGGACTGCTGGGCTTGTCCTCAGATGTCATGTACAGGGAACTGTACTCTCCACACCACCCCCTACTGTATGTACAGGGAGTGGCAAACCTCATGTCAGTGTCAGAAATCGGCTCCTTTACCACATGCCTAGCGGGCACTTTTACCCCCTTCCTGCCCAGGCCAATTTTCAGCCTTCAGCACTGTCACACTTTGAGTGACAATTGTGCGGTTATGCAACACTGCACTGAAACAACATTTTTGTGCCCTTTTTTTAAATAGATATATAAAGCTTTCTTTTGGTGGTATTTAATCACCACTGAGGTTTTTCATATTTTTGCTAAAGAAACTGAAAAAGACTGAAACATTTTTTTTTAAAGTTTTTTTTTTTTAGTTTCTGTTATAAAATGTTGTAAATAAATAATTTTTCTCCTTCACTGATGTGTACTAATGAGGCTGCAGTGATGGGCACTGATAGGCGGCACGGTGGGCATTGATGGGCATCACTGATGGGAGCTGATAGGTGGCACTGACAGGTGGCATTGATGGGCACTGACAGGTGGCACTGATGGGGCTACACTGATAATTAGTGTTCATGTCCCCTCTGAGAAATGCCACTTACCGGCTCTCCTCTTCTCATGCGCTGTCAGCATGAGGAGAGGACTGTCTATAGCCGGCATTTCCTGTTCACATGCGATCAGCTGTGATTGGACACAGCTGATCACATGACAGCCAACGTCATTGGCTTTTTACAGTGATCAGTGATCCGCTGTGTCTTAGGGACACTGCACCACCGATCACTGTGTGCCCCCCGGGGGCATGCATGCATGCGCATAGTGGGAGGACATCATATGATGTCCTCCCAGAATATAATAATGTAATCAAATCAAACACAGAATTCTGTCCAAACAATATTATATAGACACTGCATATTCTAGATAACATCACGGGTGTGGTATATTTTGAAAAATGGGACTGCGCAAAGTCCGACATCGCAATCAGGACAGTGGAACCTCGTTTCCTTACAGATTTTTTTCCACTCATCTCGCCGAGAGCAAAATACCACGCACATCCGTGTAGGTGCTGCCTTTTTTTGGGTTGGTGGGATGTGGTCCATAAAGTGATGTCCAGTCAGGCATTGTGGGTTGACAACTCCCACAGCACGTCGTCCGGATCTACCCACAGACACTGATGGTGTTTGATGTTTGAGGAAAATCGATTCCGCCACTTTCCAGATAAAGTCCGCATGAAGCACAGGCTTGTCACTGTTTTTGCAGAACAGAATAGGCATTCCACAAGCACTGTTCCAGAAGATGCTGGAAAATCTTTTTGTAATATTTCCTCTGCTGTTTTCTCATCGCCGGATAGAAATTCATAGGTTGGTCAGCTCTGTCAACACCTCCCATGGTGTTATTGTAGTCAATAACTACCTGTGGCTTCGGAATGATTTTCCCGCCTTTTGTTTGTACCATCACTGTGGAGGCATTGTGCACATCCTTCTTGTCCCGCCATCTAAGTGCCATCATTTTGCCTTTCTGCCGGGCAACTATTTCTCCCGACTTGGTTTTTTCCAAACATCGATGGCAGGTTGCGCAGGTTAACCCGAACGGTTTCATATGCATCCATTTTGTGCTGCAGAAGAACCTCGTAAAGTTCTGGAGAGGTATAGAAATTGTCCGTTGTTACACAGTAGCCTTGGTTTAGCAGAGACTCAATCAGTGACAGGACGGAAGATGTTGCCATTACATATTTGCTGTACTTGGGATCAAATTTTGTGCCTTTGCTGGTGTATATAACTGTGTTCCATATGTAGCCGTTAGAGGATTCGCACAGCAGGTAGGATTTGCGATGTACTATATCCAGCTGAGCCTTCCCTAGTAGGCCATTAGACTTTCGTCTATGCTAATGTCTCTCTCTGGCATATAGCTGTGCTGGAAATTTCTGAAAATTATTTGGGAGACTTCCCAAATTTTTTTTAGCTTGGGAGCTGGATGAGATGTTTCATCAAAATCCTCATGTTTGCGAAGTGCAAAAATTTCATAAGTGAAAAGCTGTACACTGACATGACTGTGGCAAGCATTTTGTTTGTGGTCCAGTACCGCTTCTGCAGCGGTTTCTCCACCACTCCTTGCAGAATAATTAGGCCAAGAAACAGCCAAAAATCCTCTTTGGTTACAGGTTCCCACTTTCTGCTTTGTGAAAACCTGCTGTATGGAGCAGCTAATTGTTGCGCTGCGTACTTATTTGTCTCTGTCACAATTATTTCAATAACCTCATTGGTCAGAAACAATTCTAAGTACACCAAGGGGTTGTCACCTTCAACATGGACTTTCATACCAGGTGCACCGGTAAACGGAAATCTTGGTGGTGCTGGCGTACCGCAATCAATAGTGCACCACGTTTGCAGATCACTCACGTCAATCTCAGATTCGCCACTGTCTTCACTGTCGATGTCTGAAGACAAATCACCACATGAGTCGCTATCGCTCAATTCACGTAGCTCCTCGCTGTCGATGTTTGCTAGGTCATCATAAACTGTTTTGGCGCTAGCGAGATGCTTTTTGGAAGCCATGAGTGCAAAACCATTCTTAGTCACAGAAACTGCACTATGGATATATCTGAGTTACAATGTATGCACTAGAGTAACACTTTATTTTGACACAGGTCTATTTTTAAAACTCCTGCCTCCTACAAACCCCGCCCCCGACAGCACAGCATGGCTGTCTCACGCTGATCACACTGATCAGCGTGCGATAGCCGGGAAGGAGACGGGACGGAGGAGATGGCTCGAGGCGGCTGCAGGACCTGGGACACGGATCGCAGGACCAGATATGTATTTGCGGTGACCCCGGCTCTGTTTCGGGGTTACCGCTTTTGACAGCTAGATTTAACCCCGAGCCAGGCTCGGGAAAACCGCTAGGGAGGTTAAAGTAGAACTATATCCAAAATGTTTTGTTTTTATTTTCATTCTGGATAGCGTAAGGGAGGGTTATCACCCCCTGTCAGTGTTTTTGTTTTTTTGCCCTCTGTGTCCCATTGGGGAGATCTTTTCACTTCCTGTGTCATATCCTAAACAGGAAGTTAGAAACAATCCCTCCAAAGTAAAGGAAACACCTGGTTGTTACCAGAACAAGTGCCCCATTGAAAGATTTGTCCTCCTGATGACAACCCAAAAGTTGGGTTTGTTTCACTCTCAATGCTAATAGTAAACAGGACAAATAGGGTGAATTTCCCCTAATAGGAAAGAGATTGCAATAAAAGCCTGACAGGTGTTGTAATCCCTCTTCACTGTATCCTAAACTAAAAAAAAAACTGCCTTTAGTTACACTTTAAACTTAAATTTTATTTTACATAAGTAAAAGCTAACCAACATAAGCACCCCTGCCAGTGATAAATCATTTGTCCCAACCTTCTGTCACATTGACTGAATATCTATCTTGGTCTGTTAAATGTAATTTTGTGGCATTTCATTAAAGTTGAAAAAACATTGCTATGCATCTTTAGCCATTTGCCCTCCAGAGGCTGTACCCCCCTTCCTGACCAGGCCATTTTTTGTGTTACAGCGCTGCGATACTTTGACTGACAATTGCGCAGTCATGCAACACTGCACCCAAATGAAATTTATGTCCTTTTTTTCCCTCGAATTGAGCTTTTTGTCATAAATTTAGGCCAAAATGTATTCTGCGACATGTCTTTGCTAAAAAAAAATCCCAATACGTGTAAATTAATTTATCTACATGAGAGGTTTTTTTTTTTTATAGCGTTTACAAATGGCGGTATAAATACTAGAATTTTTTTTTTTCCCAACTAGTAATGGCGATCAGCGACTTATAGTGGGACTGTGGTGGACATTCTGACACTGGGGAGAACTGACTTGGTGTCACTGACATCCCCAATGACATCAATACAGTGATCAGTGCTTAAAAAAAAAAAAAAAAGCATTGACACTGTACTAATGGCACTGGGCAGGCAGGGGTTAACATGAGGGCAATCAAAGAGTTAACTGTGTGCAGGGAGTGTTTTACAAGGGGGCAGTGTGTTGGTGCTTCACTGTAAACACAGCCATCCAGAGTAGTGTGCCTGAGCAGACAGGGAGGAGAACTGTTTGGAAACAAAACAGTCCTCCTCTCCGTCGGTTGCTCGGTAATCACTGGGTGCCGGCGGGTAATCACGGGCCGGGACCTGGTGATTTACAGCAGCAAATGGCGGCGCATCCCCTACCTGGAAATGCAAAATCGCGTGTGTGTATATATATGTGATTTTGCGCACCCCTGCCACCCTGTAGCAGTATATCTGCTATAGGGTGGTCGGGATGTGGTTAAAATGCATATCACAACCACTAGTGTAAACAAGATCCCTTGATGGATACATCAGGGGTCTATTAGAATGCTAAGATCTCCCCTGCACTTTGCCTTAACAGATCCAGTACAGAAAGTATTCTATCTGTGGTCGGCACAGTCACGACAGCTTTGAATCCAGAAGTGTTCAGAGCAGAGCACTTCTAGATTCACTGTAGCAAGGATAGATCCGTTATGTGATGTCTCATTCATGCCTCTCACTGGCCGTTCTGACAACCGATATTGTGGTCCTGGGCTCCAAGGAGTGGGGATGCTTGAGACCCTATGTTTGGATTTTAATCTTTAACCATTTCCCGCCCTCCACATAGTAAAATGGTGGACACAAGGCGGTTCTCTCGTTCTGGGAGGACGTCATATGACGTCCTCCCATTCTAACTGTGCATGCGCAGCTCCGGGAGCACGCAGCATTGCGATCGGCGGTGCGCTGTGTCTCTCGGACACAGCTGATCAATGGAAAGAGCTGAAGATGTCGGCTCGGTCATGTGATCAGCTGTGTCCAATCACAGCTGATCACGTAAACAGGGAAATGCCGGTTATCGGCATTTTTCTCCCCACGAGCTGTCACGCTGACAGCTCGTGAGGAGAGCTGAGCTGGTAATCGGCATTCCTCGGAGGGGACATGTACACAGATCATCAGAGCACTGATGATCAGTGTGCCCCGATGATCTGTGTAGCCCCAGCAGCGCCACCTGTCTGTGTCCATCAGTCCCAGCTCTCAGTACTCATCCATTCCACCTGCCAGTGCCCATCAGTGCCACTTCAATGCCACATGTCAGTGCCCATCTGAGCTGACTTTCAGTGCTACCTATCAATGCCAGTCAGTACCGCCTATCTGTGCCAGTCGGTGCCATATATGATTGCTGCCTTTCAGTGCCCATCAGTGATGCCTATCAGTGCCACTTACCAGTGCCACCTATCAGTGCCCATCAGTGCAGCCTCATTAGCGCACATCAGTGAAGGAGAAAAATCACTTATTTACAAAATTTTATAACAAAAACTAAGAAAAATAGTTTTTTTTTTCCAAAATTTTCAGTGGTTTTTGGTTTAAGAAAAAATAAAAAAAACCCAGAGGTGATTAAATACCACCAAAATAAATCTCTATCTGTCACAAAAAAATAATAAAAATTTAATATGGGTACAGTGTTGCATGATCGCGCAATTGTCATTCAAAGTGCAACAGCGCTGAAAGCTGGAAAATGGCCTGGGCAGGAAGGGGGTATAAGTGCCCTGTAGGCTAGTAGTTAATAAAAAGAAACAATATGTAGGGTTAAAGCACTAAATTAACATAAACCTTCAGGAGCAGTGACAGCATATTAGCACATTATGGCAGACTTAACTTTTTAAGTGATCTCCTCCCAGAGCTTCGATGTCAGCACTTCTCTCCATTACTGGTGCTTCCATCTTCTCCAGGTGTTCTTCTGTGTTGAAAGTCTTTGGCCACTTGTTTGTCTGGGCCCTGGTGACATAACTCCCACACATGTACCAGGTTGAAGTAACTCAGGTGCACTTAATTTTACTGAGACTGTACAAAGCTGTCTCCGGTAGTCTTACAATCAAAGTGCTGGCAGGCAAGGAGAAACATCTGTAACAAAAAGAGACATGGTAGGTTTTCCCTCTATTCCTGTTCTGGTGGCTGTGACAGTGTACTTATCCTTTGGAAATAATTAAAAACAAAAACCAGGTGTTAAAATGTTTTAAAAGTTATGGACTAGTGCATTCATTGAGAACTGAATTCTATTTAATCTATTTTGCAGGCGGAACGTGATGAGGTTTGTTACCCTGACATCCTGAAGGCTGATGAAAATGGACGATCTGGAGAAACTAATCTTCAGGTCCACAAACCTTTTCCTTTTAGTTTGATATGTCAGATATAAGGTTACATGCACTCAGCCGTAACAAAATGCAATTTAGTGTGCCATTTTGTTTATGGATCTCATGGCAGTTGTATTGTTTTCAGTGAGGACATGCACATAAGTGCATAAACATGCGCTGTGTTCACATCCCTAAGCAAAAAATGTAAAATCTGCATTTGAGGACGTGCATTTATCACGCATTTGCATGTAACTGCATGTATACACTTATACATACATGCACAAAATTCATTCTGGCATTGAAAACATCAGAAGAATAGAGAACTAGAATTTTACACATGTCAGTGCATAAGCGTCTTTATGTGTTTAAATGTAAACGCAAGCATTTGATCATTTTACTTTTTGTGCAAGAAAAAGTATGTGAGCCCCTCGAAATTAACTGGTTTTCTGCAGTAATTTGCCATAAAATGTGATCTGATCCTCATCTGAGTTACAATAGACAAACACAATATGCTTAAGTTGCTAACACAAACCATTCTGATTTCTTATGTCTTTATTGAACACACCAGAGTGTTGGAAGCATTGATTGCTGGAAGAAAAAGTAAGTGAACCCTTAACAGTAGTAGCTGGTCAAACCTCCTTTGGCAGGAATGACTTCAAGCAAGTGCTTTTGATAGCTCTGGATCAGACCTGTGCAATATTCAGGAGAAATGTTTGACCATTCCTTTTTATAAAGCTACTTCTGTTCTTACACATTTGTACTATGGTGTGTATGGCTCTCTTGAGGCTCTTCAACAGCATCTCTATGAGGTTAAGGTCTCCCCTCTGACTGGGCCACTCCAAAAAACACGTTTTCTTTTTTTGACGCCAGTCTGCGGTGGATTTACTTTGATGCTTAGGATCATTATCCTGCGGCATCACCTAATTTCTAGCGAGCTTCAGTTAATGACAAGAGGTTCACATACTTTGTCTTTCCACTGTATATGATCAGTACAGTTCTTATGGTCATGTGCATCTAAGTAAACTTATGCATATGCCAGTTATTTTAATGGACGGCAGCACTGCCGGTTTTAAAATATTAAATATATATATTTTTTTTGCATACTTGGGGGGAAATAAACTGTATTTTTTTTTCGTTAAGGACAAATGCTATTTATTAGCAAAAAAAGGCCTGTATAATATATCAAAAATGTATTTAACAGTCTAATAGTTTAATGGCTGTGACTTGCCAAGAGCTTCTCTCAAAACATATTGGTCTATGCTCGACACAATGACCTTCAGTGCCTGCTTATTTTTTAAATAAAGCCATGTGACGCTGTCAGCAGATTGTTACAGAACTATTGGGCATTCATTGGCAAATACTCTGTGGGGCATCATACTGAGGAATGTTAATAAACAGCTTGCATGTAGGAAACCATTAAACATCACAATTTCCCCTACAAACTTTTGTAAAGGTGTCTACTCTATTCCAATGGTTTGTAATGTTTAAAGTGTCATTGAACTGAATTGGTAGCCAGTGATTTTAGTAGTCTAACTTGATTGTAAAAGTAAGCCTCACTGTCAGTGGGTGAAGCTGCCCATGATAGTCCAGTAGTGATGAATGGTATAGAACAAGCTAGAATCGCCGCAGTGCTTGCATGGCAGGAGACAGCTGAAATTATATGCAGACTGTCAAAAATGCTTGCTATTGCAATCAAATGTCGGATTAGTGAAACACTACAGGTTTGGTGTAAATTTTCTCACTGATAAAACAAAGTAAGCATCAAAGACAATGATGGTGGACATTTGTCAAGCAAATCAAGCTGTACCTCCTTCAGCAGAGTCTCTGTGACAGGTTTTCAGCCTTGTGCGTCTTGATTCCTGGGCAACTAAGTGCAACAGTTTCAAAAGTACAAAGACCAATTTATTAATAAAGATGAGACAGCTTTCCACTGTACACAGACCTATAATTTAGAAATGGTGAGGCTTATTACATTTTCAAGCGCGGACTTAACAGGCAAAGATGGAATTTATTACTCCTACTGTAACCTGGTAATAAATCTGTCTTAAATGTGTCTCACTGCTCCTGTTTAGCATTGCTTTGCCTTGTGACAGGATTGATAAATATCCCTTACTGTGCATTACGCCTTGTTGTAGGTGTATCTGTTTAGGCAAAAAAAAATGTTGTACTTTGTGATATTGTATATTAAAATATATTTTTGTGTTTTTGACTTGCATAGGAGGAGCTGCAGGTGTTTCGAGCATGCTGGATGTCCGAACTTACTCCAGGAGGGAGTTCTTCAGGAGTAGAGGCTCAGTCCAATAAAGTACTGAGAGGATCTCTTGGGAAGGTCTCAGATACCAAAGCTAAACAAGAACTGGCCAAGGAGGAGATGGTAATTTTTTGCAATGTTTTTGGCAACTCCGAGTTAAACAATGGTTTGTTTTCCAGTGGTCTGATAACATGGATTGGAGTATTTTGAAAGAAAATTTGTACTTTAAAAATGTAAACTTTTCTTGATGACATTTTTGAAAAATATTCATTGCTTAGTTGTTATGTAGATACTTAGACTTTGAGGTACTTACCCAAAACAATAAGAAAATAAACTTTCTAAACTTAGACTTTCCTCTAACTTTACTAGCTGCAAGCTTGTTCTAAGACAAATTCTAAGTAAAGAAGCCACTGCCAGACGGGTACCTAGTAATTTCAGAAGGAGGTTGGTGCTCTCAGCCTCTGTATTACTTGCAGTTAAGATTTATTTTAAAATTTTAAGATGTTAAGTATGACTCTCTTTGAATATACGATGTGTATTATAATTTTGTATCAATTGAGCATACAATGCAGGGGGGCGGTGAAATATTTTTTTTTTTTTTTTTTTTTTTTTTTTTAGTAATTTTGAATGGATCAGCAAACATAATATGTACATTTTTTTTAAAACAGGCCAGAGAACTTTTTCTTAAAGCTGCAGAGCAGGAGCAAAATGGAGCACTCTATGAAGGTAATGGGTTTTGTTATATGCCTTTTAGCATTAAACCAGTTTATTGCAAAGGTTTTACGAAGTAGACTGAGCTTTGATTCAAAAAAAAGTGGTTAGAAACCATAATCCCTTCTTCATTTATATATATTCCTATAATGTCCTTCCCTCTCCATTTCACAGACGGCAGGATGTAGTCAGAGTTGAATGTGAAGCCCCAGAAATTTACAGACTAGCACTTGGCTTTATTCCCTACTCACTTTCTCAACACTAAGCTGCAAGAGAGAGAGTGGAATGCACCTGCGTGGGTAAGGAATGAAGTGTAGTGCTCATTCCTGCGTTGCTGGGGCCACGTATCCAATGCTGAGTACATCCTGCCATCTGCAGACTGGTGAAGGGTGGACAATTATATGGGAATCTTAAAAAATAAGCATTTTTTTTACAAAATGGTGCACAACATTTTAATGTATTAAGGACAGTCTGATGCAATGGGAGGTTGTGGGGAAAAGTACGTGAAGGTGAGCTAACCCTTTTAAAACTGATTTCTTCGTTTTAAGTGGAACCTGAGCTGCTGAAAACACCAATTTTTTATTGCTGTTTGAAAACATAGTAGTGCAGCATCCCTGTCTGTAAAAATGAGATGCTAATGGAGATATGATTACTGTCTTACCCTTTCTGGGGCAATTAAAGGAAGAAAAAAAATCCAAGGATGTTTTTATGGCTAGAGCTGAGAAATCCACTGTGAAAATGTCTTGGCTAAAGTTTTATGTAAATCATAACAATCTTAAAATATTGTCCTGTTAACATGCATGTTAAAACTGCTAAATTTCAGGGAAAAAAGTGTGTATTCATTATATTACACCCACTTCAATAAACTTTTATAATTTCCTAAGTGTTATAGAATCTAGTTATGATACTTGAGAATGTTATATGATGTCACAAGTTCTTATGCTGTCTCCCACTGTATTGTTTTAGCTCATGGAATCAGCATTGCTTAACATTCATTGTTCACGAATCATAGGATTTGCAACCACGTGACTATGGGCGTGTTTGTACTGCTCTAAGTTTTATAGCTAGACCAAAGTTCTCTTGTCACCTTTTCATCTCCCAGGAGGTATTTGCTGTACCCAATGTAGTCTTTATACTGAAAGGTAAGAACTAGGCATGTGTTAACACAACTTTTTTTTTTTTTTTTTTCTTTATAGCTATCAAGTTTTACCGCCAAGCCATGCAGCTTGTGCCTGACATTGAGTTTAAAATTAATTACAACTGGTCCCCTGATGGCGAAGGGAAAAACTTGTATGTATCAAAAACACAGCTGTACATGTTTTAGTCATGAAATCTTTATGATGGCATAATTTCTGATGCCCAGTGAAATAGAACCTGTTCTACACAGTTGGGTTTGTGACTCATGTAATTCTGTCTTAACTATCAAAGTGATTTATACCTCTTACAAAATGGGTTTTAATGAACTTGGATTTTTCTTCAGGAAATCTGCCTCACAAATTATATATTATAAGGGAGAAAAGACATAACAGCAACGCTAATCTTTTTTTTTTTTTTCTTCAGTCTTTTTTTGGGTTACAAACTGGTGCTATCAGAAACGGTGTAGTGGCATGAGTCTTCAAATTGTCTTATTGAAGTACAAAACGTCAGTCAGTATATAATGTTGGTAAAATTAGGAATTCAAAAGTGAATAAAGAGAAAGCAATCAAGGACGTTTAGGGAATAACAAATTACAATGAAGGAGAGGGGAAAGGTCATAGATGGGGGTGAGAGGTCGCAGTCATCTTTTTTAAGGAATTAAAAATGAGTGGGATTATCACAAAACATTCTTTGCAGTAAGAATGTTTATGCATGTTGAGGCTTTGCTTCCTTTTACAAGTTCATGATTTTAGGGGCATTTGGGAGTGATATCTTAACGTCACCATATGATGGTGGTGAGCGTTTTATGTAGTGAATGTGTATTGTGTTTTGCACTCCTGTGGCTGTAGTTTATGTGTTAGGTTTTTTGTTTTTTTGTTTGGTTTTTTTGTTCTTGGCATACTGTATTAAAGCTTTATTAGGATTAAGGCCTCATTCACACAGGCAGTGCCAAAATTGCATTTATATGCATTTAGAGGGCGTTTCTAAATGCATATAAATCTGTTATGATTTTTCATTGGTGCCATTCATACTATGTGTTTACATGCCTTTAGAGAAAATAGAACCTCTGCTTCCAGTATCTGAGTAGAGATGGCTAAACACATGTAAACATGCCCAAACACGGCTAAATCTGCTTCTAAGCAGGAATATCTAAATGTGAGATACATTTATCTGGGAGGCATAGTAGTTGGTTATACTTCCTAGTAACTGCTTATGTATTTAAAAAACTTAATACAGGAGTACCAGTGTGAATGAGGCTCCTGGCTAAGTTGTGTTTTTTTTTTTTTCTTTCTTTGAAAGGATTTGATTTGAAATATGCTGTAGTTCTTCCCATGGCCTTTTTATTGGGTTAGGCAGTTTAATTCTAACCCTCCAACTGCTTAGACTTTTTCTTTATGATTCTGCGCAGAAAAGAGTATTTTGAAAGCATGACTTGAAGCAGGGAGTGGATGATACCCTTAGCAGGCAGGCTTAGCTGAATATTTTTTTCAATATTCTATAGTAGGTTTGTTGGACATGTATCAATTGCAGAGCTCCTGCCATGAAATGGAATTTTGTCTTTTTAAATGCCTGTTGTTATTGTCATACAATTATACATGGCTCAGAAAATGGAGTTTGCAAAACTGGATTCATCCCAACCTGTAGGGCATGCATTAACTGCTTCCCAACCGCCCTATAACAGATATACTGCTACAGGGCGGCAGGGGTGCACAAAATCACGTGTGTGTATATACGTGATTTTGCATTTCCGGGTAGGGGGCGCGTGCCTACCCACGCCGCCATTTGCTGCCGCAGCTGTCAGTTACCGGGTCCCGACAAGTGATTACCTGCTGGCGCCCGGTGATTACCGAGCATCTCCGACGGGGAGGAGGACTGCTTGTTTAAAAAAAAAAACTGTTCTCCCTGTCAGCTCAAGCACACTGCTCTGGATGGCTGTGCACCAATACACCACCCCTAGTAAAACACTCCCTACACAAAATTAACGCTTTGATCGCCCTCATGTTAACCCCTTCCTGCCCGGTGCCATTAGTACAGTGTCAATGCGTCTTCTTCTTTTCTTTTTCTTTTTTTTTTTTTTTTTGTTAAGATAACAAACATGTCATACTTACCTGCTCTGTGTAATGGTTTTACACAGAGCAGCCCTGATCCTCTTTTTCTTGGGTCCCCTTGCCAATGATCCTGGCTCCTTCTCCCTGCTGAGTGTCCCCAAAGCAAGCTGCTTGCTCTGGGGGCACTAGTGTGTGACCACTCCCAAGATGGCACCTGTATGTCCATAAGACATACAGAGTGTGGCTCAGCTCCTCACTAGCTGTGATTGGCAGCAGTAGCCAGTGGCTCCCTCTGCTGAGTCTCAGCCAATGAGGAAAGAAAGACCCGGGAATCTTTTGGTTCTCATGTACAGCATTGATTGCGATTGGGCTCATGTTAGTATTAGGAGGGAGCAACACAGTGAAGGTTTTTTACCTTCAAGCATGAAGGTTAAAAAAAACCTTTAGCCTTTAGTACCACTTTATTACACAGATTACCATACCTCTCTTTTAGGAAATCAGTGTTGAATACTTTCCATGAGGCTCTGTTTAGACATTAGGAACTGCTTCTATATTTTGGAGATGTGGGGTTTAGGACAGACTCCATATGGGTTTTTTCACTATATTTGCACCTTTGAGACTACATAAAATACTTACAAGTTTAACCTACTCCCTTCAGCATCTCTCAGTGCATGAAGAAAGGTTGTCCATTGTTTCCCCTCTTATTGGTTCTTTCAGTATATTCTTGGCACAGTTTGTTTAGTACTAATATTCATAAATGGCTACCAAAAACCTTTACAACTTTATATATTTAGAGTTAAAAACAAAAACATTTCTGTATGTGCAGGTTTACTTGTGAAAGGGATATTTGTTTTTGTATAATGTGTGTTGTATGTGTATATTATGAGTGTGTTTGTTGTGGGTTTTTAATATAGTTTTGTGTATTTTGCAACTTTCATTTTTCTTTGTAATAATTTCACTTTCTTACTATCACCAAGGGAGGAGGACCTTGTTTTAATTTGTAAAAGTAACTGGTTGGCTGTATAGCCACCCTGAAAGCACAAAACCCAGGGGAGTCACTTTTAAAACAAGTTCAAGACTCCCATTGTAGTTTTAATCCTTCTATTACGTTACGTACGTAGTGAGTCCATCACTCTTAAATAAGCATATGTTACCCTCTTTTATGTCTGGCTGGCGATAGCCTCTAGGGACAGTTCTTGATACTCTATAGTTCAGCTTTCAGTCATCCCACAATTGCAAAATGCAGAGTTTTCTGAAGTGTACAAATTATGTGACACTTTAATTACGCGTTGCATATTCTTGATCCATTATCTTTGTGTTCACTCTAAATTTTCAAACTTTAAAAAATGTTTTTAGATGCATGTATCTTAATTTACTTTGAACCTTTGCTGTACAGTTATTACCCATTTTCAAGTAAAATGTATTTTTATATTTATTTTTGCTCATGGACACTTGTTAAGGGTCAGCTGAAAATTAAAAGGCATTGCTCTGCAACACACATTGATGCACTGAAGGGACCCTTAAGGCTTTTTTTCTTTTTTTTTTTTCCCCCTTCTGATCTTCTTGATGTCGGAAGGTTGGATCTCTAATTTTGTAGTTATTATTATTATACAGTATTTATATAGCGTCAAAGGGTTTGCTCAGCGCTGTACAATAGCGAGGGGGACAGAACATGAGACAATACAGTAACAATACAATACACGAGGGGTTCGAGGGCCCTGTTCTTTCGAGCTTACAACCTTGTGAAGCTACCTTCTTTATGTGCATCAGTTTTGTACTGTCCTTATAAAATAAGATGAAACCATAAAAGTAGAACTATAGGCAATTTTTTTTTTTTTTTTGAATAGCGTAAGGGAGGGTAATAACCCCTGTTAGTTTTTGCCATCTGTGTTCCGTTGGGGAGAACTTCCTTGAGTTATTCATGAGTTGCTCCAATTTATGAAAACAGTTCCTGCACTATTCTCGGCAATTTCAGGTGTCACTTGCATAGACATCTGTGTATGAAGTCGCACAAATGTCAGGCATGTTGCACCTGAAATTGTACTAACCCGCGGCTTTGAAATCATGCTACTTCTAGGCTTACCTGTAGGTACAGTATATATCTCCTAAACTTGCGTCCGGTGATTTCACTGACACATGTGCACTGCGCTTTCCATGGACGGATCATTCAAATGCGCTGGTCATTCAGAGCACTGTGCCGTGATCACGACTCCCATGCACATGCGCAGGAGTGACGTCATTGCAGTCCAGCTGTTTGGCCACAGCGTGCAAACCTGGAAGGAAGACCAGGTGAAGATGGAACAGTGACTACGCTGCTAGAGGGATCCGCTTTACAGGTAAGTCTGTCATAATTTGAAACTTACCACTACTTTAAGAAAAATTAAGCTGTACAGTTTGCAGTGTAGAAGAACTGAAATCAGACCTTGGGTTCAGTCACTAGTTACAAATCCCTCTGTACAGTCTAATGCATTAGCTTGGCTATATTAGCAGTGTGGATTTATTGCCCTCTGGCTATAGACTAAAATGAACCCTGTATGCCTACAGTCAAAATATTTTTCTCAGCTAAAACTTCATAGGACAGCTGACATCATCATGGATATTATTATTTTTACAGGTACATCTATACATTTTATCTACAGCACTGGTATCTTGTAGTATGCTGACTATGAAGACAGCTCTCTGGAGCTTGTCCTTGATTTAGGCATAGTTTAAGATCAATGGCACCTAGGGATTTATTTGCTAGAACTGAAGAGTGCAAAATCAGGCTCACTACTGCATAGAAACCAGTCTGCTTCCAGGTTTTATTGCCAAAGCTTAATTGAACAAGCTGAGGTTAAACGCTGATTAGTATCTATGCAAAAGTGAGCCTGATTTTGCACTCTCCAGATTTAGAAAATAAACCCCATATTGTCACAGTTGACAATGCAAACTGTTGTATAGAACGAATTTTGTTGTGGGGCCCTGTAATTCGTAGTTACAGCTCTGTTTCCAACCCATACTGTAAATTTGCAATACTGTTGCCTTGATGTTCGTTACTCATGCGCAAAGGTTGTTTTATAATGGACTTTACCTTGTGTCTGTTTGCTTGGCTTTTCTTTACTGTTGGTATTGCTCAGTTGTATGTATTCATAAAATAACCTTTACCTATAAAGTAACTGTGTTCTATGTTCTGAGTGGTTATGTGGCAGAAAACTGCCAGTTCCTGCTTTTATTTACAAACAACTGCTTGTACTTTCAGTATGGAAGATGCCAACGACGATAGCAAGATGGCTGACTTACTATCCTACTTCCAGCAGCAGCTGACCTTTCAAGAGCCTGCACTTAAATTGTGCCAGCCAGAGTATGATGTTACTCAGACTCATATCTCAGGTATGCTTGTACATTTGTGTTTTTTTTATGTATTTTTCAATATCTGTCAACACTAAGCCAGTGAACCTACCAACTACTGATGCTTTTGTGCCTTTTGTAAAAGGAGCTGTCTGCAGCATTTGCCAATATGTATGTAAAACACAGACATTTGAAGTGTATATAAACGGCTATGTGTCTGCACAAACCTACAGTATGTATTCACCGTGGTAAGGCTGCACAAAATCACGTGTGTGTGTGTGTGTGTTTGATTTTGCATTTCCGGGTAGAGGGGCACTCTCTGCCATTTCCGGCTACAGATGTCGATCACCAGGTCCCGGCCGGAGATTCCCCGCCGGCACCCAGCGTATGCCAAGCATCATTGATAGGGGAGAGACCTATGTGTAAACAACACAGGTCTCTCTCCTGCCAGCAGTAGCATACTGCACAGCAGAGAAATACACATCAGTATATTTCCCTGGTAAAACAGCACAGAGTTAACCCTTTGATCACCCCAGATGTTAACCCTTTCCTGCCCAGTGTCTTTAGTACAGTATCAGTGCTTTTTATTAGCACTGATCACTGTATTAGTGTCACTGGGGAAGTCAGTGACAGTCAGTCAACCCCCCCCAGTGTCAGAATGCCTGCTGCAGTTTTATTTGTAGGTCGCTGATCACCGCCATTACTAGTAGAAGAAATTAAAAAAAAAAATCCAGCATACATCCATTTGTAGACGCTATAACTTTCACGTAAACCAATTAATTTACTTTTATTGGGAATTTTTTTTTAGCAAAGACATGTAGCAAAATACATTTTGGCCTAAATTTATGACGAAATTAGATTTTTTTTTTTTTTTTACTGAATGTTTGTTTTTTTTTATAGCAACAAGTCAAAATTATATATATTTTTTTGTTTTGTTTTGTTTTTTCAAAATTGTCAGTCTTTTTTTGTTTATAGCACAAAAAAGAAAAAATGCATAGGTGATCAAATACCACTGAAGGAAAGCTTTATTTGTGGGGAAAAAGGACATAAATTTAATTTGAGTGCAGCATTGCATGACCGCGCTATTGTCAGTTAAGGTAACGCAGCGCCGTATCGCAAAAAATGGCCTGATCAGGATGGGGGGTAAACCTCTGGAGGGCAAGTGGGTAAGAATAGAACTTTTCTTTATAACACCTTTCAATTCTGCCCAGTTCCAAAAACATTTATGTACATAACTGTAAATATACACTCTTTATGGAGGTAAACTGTTGTAAGTTATTTGTTCTTAAAATGAGAACCGCAGGCAAAATAAAAAATTCTGAATGAAAAGTCTGATGTGTTTAGGCATCCTCTGCTGTATCTGCTTGTTTGTATTTGAATTCATTGCAAGAATAAATGTCTGAATGCCATGAACTACCAATGTAGCCATTATAGACCATAGAGATTCATTAGTGAACCAGTGCCCCATTCAGTAACTGCTCTAAAAAAAGAACACACAGCTATGACTAACCCTGAAAGGAATTGATGCAGCTTCCGGTCAACCAAAAAGAAACTGCAAGCAGTCATAACCTGATATTCATACAATTAGTTAATACTACACTGACCAGAATTCCCATTTACGATCTACTGAAAGATACTGAAATTATTCCCAACGGAAACGGTGTTTGTATTCTTCTACCTGTATACAGGAAGTATGCATTCCAGAGCCAAGCACCAGTGGTATAATCCTGGATCATCCCAAAATGGCTAGAAACAGTTGCTTCAAGATGAAATATTTACTTTCTGTTTTGCAGAGCTCCCTATGGAGGTACTGATGTATGTTTTCCGCTGGGTGGTTTCCAGTGAGCTTGATCTACGATCATTGGAGCAATTATCCTTGGTCTGCAAGGGCTTTTATATTTGTGCAAGGTATTACAGTCTGTTACGTTGAATAAATATTCAGATGGATTAACACACAGCTACCTGAATGATAAAGATGTGTTGTGCACATAAAGTATGTGGTGGTAAAGAGGAATCTGGAAGCTGTGCCAAAGGCAAAGGAAAGGTCACCAGTATTGCCTATGATCTTCCTGAGGCTGATCTTTCCCTAGTACTGGCTTACTAGAGTGCTCAGCATTAATGAGTACACCCGAACAGATTTGTCAGAAAACCTTTAACTTTCCTTTCGGAATCAACATTTTCTATGGGACGCTATACTACAAAATACTCCCACAAATTTGGACCATTGATTACAAACAAGATTTGTTAATTTGCACACACAAAAAAGTATTTATTTTTCCTAACATTCATTCAAGACCATGTTGCAAAAGTGAATACACCCCAATGAAAGTCTTAGAAGCAAAGTTAAATTTTAGACCACAAAATCCTAATTAACAAGAATTTAACTACATTATTTATTCATTAAACAGGTGTTCAGCAGGTAGTTGATTATAAAAGGGCGTTACTTTCCAAAGAAAACACCTTCCCATTTCATGCTGTCAGCAATGGCACCATGTGGAAATGTCTCAAGGCCTGAGAAAATAATTTCTTTACACAAAAAAGGTGAAGGCTACAAGAAGATCAGCAAATCTTTTACTTACAGTGGGGAAAATAAATATTTAATCCCGTGCAGATTTTGTAAATTTGCCCACTTACAAAGAAATGAGTCTATTAATTTTATCATAGGTGTATATTAAACAATTGAGACAGAATATAAACCAAAAATCTAAACATGATACAAATATTATAAATTCTGTAGCAATTCAGGGAGCAAAATAAGTATTTAATCCCCTACCAAACAACAATAATTCTGGCTCCCACAGACTGGCTGTGTGCTCATGTGGTACACAGATTAGACCTGTCAATTTAAAAATGTGCTCCTAACAACAACGCATTATGTGTATAAAAGAATCTTTCTTGGGAACCACCGTGGGCAAGAGCAAAGAGCGGTCAGTCGCCCTCGGTTTGGTGTTCCATGCAAGATTCGACCTCATGGGGTAAGGATGATCATGAGAAAAGTGAGGTGTCAGCCCAGAACTACACGGAAGAAGCTTGTGAATGATCTCAAGGCAGTTGGGACCACAATCACCAAACAAACCAATGGTAACACATGTCGCCATGGATTGAAATACTGCAGCGCCCACAAGGTCCCCCTCCTTGAGAAGGCACATGTACAGGCCCGTCGGAAGTTTGTCAGTGAACATCTAAGTCAGGGGTGGGCAAACTGTGGCCCTACAGCTGTTGTGGAACTAAAAGTCCCATAATGCAGTTGCCCACCACTGATCTAAGTGATTCAGAAAAGGACTGGGAGAAAGTGCTGCGGTCAGATGAGACAAAAATGAAAAATGAGGGGCCAATGGACAGGGCCATGTATTGTGAAATCACGGATGAAAACCTTCTGCCCTCAGAACACTGAAGATGGGTTGTGTATGGGTCTTGCAGCATGACAATGACCCAAAACATACCGCCAAGACAACAAAGGAGTGGCTCAAGAAGAAGCACATTAAGGTCATGGAATGGCCTAGCCACTCTCCAGACCTTAATCCTATAGAAAATTTATGAAGGGAGCTGAAACTTCAAGTTGCCAAGTGACGGCTAAGAAACCTTAAGGATTTAGAGAAGATCTGTAAAGAGTGTACCAAAATCCATCCTGAGATGTGTGCAAACCTGGTAACCAACTGCAAGAAACGTCTTGCCTCTGTGCTTGCCAACAAGGGTTTCTCTCCACCAAGTCATGTTTTGCTTGGGGATCAAATACTTATTTTACTCATTGAACTGCAACTATTTGTATCATGTGTGTTTTCTGGATTTTTGGTTGACAGTCTCTCTCTTATTTGAAATATACCTATGATACAAATGAGAGACCCTTCATTTCTTTGTAAGTGGGCAAACTTACAAAATCTGAAGGGGATCAAATAATTTCCCCACTGTATAAGTCTGAATACTGTAGCAAGTGATACAAAAATGGAACTGCAACCATCTCACAGAGACATCTAGGCCGTCCATGGACATTAAAACCTCGAGAGGCGCATCGTCTGATGAGTAGGGTTGGAGAAAATCGCCATGCAAGTTCACTGCTTTTTAGTTTTAGCTAAAGAAGTAGAAAGCCAAACTGGGGTGATTATTTCCCGTGACACAATACGGCTTACACTGCAGAAGAATGGCATGCATGGGTGTTGTCCACGAAGGAAGCCTCTCCTAAAGCCCATGCACAAATAAAGCCTGCCTAGAATTTGCCAGGGCCCATGCTGAAAAAGAAAAAGACTACTGGGACTCTGCACTCTGGAGTGATGAGACCAAGATGCAATTTTGAAGTAATCAGTTCCAAAAACTTTTTATGGCATCACAAAGGTGAGGAGTACAAAGAAAAATGCATGGTGCCTAGAGGGAAACGTGGTGGCAGTGTCCTTTTGGGTGGCTGCATGAGTGCTGCTGCAGTTGGGGAGTTTCATATCATTGATGGTATCATGAATTCACAGATGTACTGCTCTACATTGAAAGAGAAGATGCTACTATCACTCCGTGCTCTGTCGTCATGCACTTTTCCAACATGACAATGATCCAAAACATACATCTAAGGCCACTGTTGCATTTCTGAAGAAGAACCGGGTGGAAGTGATTCAGTGGCCAAGTATGTCTTCTGATCTGAATGCAATCGAACACCTATGCGGAATTCTGAAGAGACTAGTTGAGCATCACTCTCCATCCAGCATCCAGGCTCTAAAAGAGGTAATTCTTGAAAAATGGAAAAATATGTTGCAATATGTCGAAAACATGTTCATTCCATGCCTAGAAGACTTGGTGCTGTCCTTACAAATCATGGAGGTCCTACATAATACTAGATGTAGTAGTTTTTGTTATGGGATGTATTCATTTTTGCGTCAACTTACTTGAGTAAAACGGAAGATTTTGTAATCCTAAGTTTATATTATTAACCTTACTTTTATGTAATGAGCTAAACAAATGTTCTATAAAACTCAGGTTTGTCAAAATGTTGGAACTTTTTCTTCATTAAAATCTTACTTTTTTAAAGGGGTGTAATCCTTTTATGCTGAGCACTGTATGCCTTATTATACACTGTGTGTCTGTATGAAGGCGGCCATCTTGGTAGGGGCAGAGTGTTGCTATCTTATGTCAGAGCCTCGAAAGAAAAAAAAAAAATTAAGCAACACAATAGTGACATGACCAAATCTCACTCTAAATCTGAGACTAGCAGAGGCAGAAGTGCCTTATTTAGCTATGTAGGCACAGGAGTGCCTAGGCACCTATACATACCAGGTGGTGCACTGCTGATTTTCAAGAGAAATTCAAGAAAAAAGTAAAAAAAGCTTAGGTACTGCTTGGGCATAATAAATATCTTGTGTTCCCTATACTATAGCAAATCATTTTTGAGTTTAAGTTCACTTTAAGGGTAAATTGACACCCACTTCTTTGCCCATAGAAATGTTGCTTTCTGCACTTGCTGCAGTATACTTTAGTGTATGCAGCATGGTTTAGAGCCGACGATCAGCTCTATTGTAAAAAGCAATCCGAGCAGCTAACTAGCCACTGGATCGATTTCCGCCGGCTGTCCCATCCTACTCTGGTGTGTGGCATGTCCCTGAAACTCCTTCTCCTCCCAGCGTGTCACCGCCTGGCAGTGCAGCTCCCCTTCCCCAGGTCCGGGGCCTGCTATAAGGTGAATACTTGTCCCTGGAGCTGCTCCCCCTCCCGGAACGTCACCACCGGGCTAGTGCTCTTCCCCTTCTCCAGGTCTGCTGCCTGTTGTATGGTGAGGGCCTGTCCCAGAGCTCCTCCTGGCATGCGCCCCCCCCCCCTCACCGAGCCTGCAGCACGGTGAAGTCCGGTCACCATGGAAAAAGAGTGCAGGCTGCCCTGGCCGTCCCACAGATGCTGGGAGTTGTACTTCTTTCTCTGTTATGTACCCAGATGTACAGCATATCAAAAGATTGGATGATTTGTTACTCGGGGGGCCCTTGGTGAACCTTTCAAATTTATGGAGGGGAATGCCCAGTAGTCAGGGGGGAGACCACCATACAGGGAACAGAGTTCCTCATATAAACAATGGAGCCCTATTTCACACTAATGTGATGCGGGAAAAGCACAGGATTTGCTGCATTTCCCGAATTGCAATTGCACAGCATCCATGCCATTTGCTGCAGGTGCCAATGTTAACGACACCTCAAAACAGATTACAAAATGCCGTGCAATTGCCAGAATCATATGGCATGGGTGTGACCGGCTCTCTTGTAAAAGCAATCTGGGTGACTAACTAGCCGCTGCATTGCTTTTACAAGCAGCGGGAGAGGATGTCCTGCTGCCTTCCGCAGGCTGTTCCATCCCACTGGGACACCCAGTAGACCAGCCAATGCTTCAGCCAGCTGATCATAGGAGGCAGACAAAGACCAGAACTGCTCTGTCTGCCTCCTATGATATAGGAAACCGGAAGCAATAAATCACGTCCTATTGCCCCAGATTTAAACAGTGCCATTTTAAAAAAAAAAAAAAAGCATTTGATCACACCGATCTTGGTGTGATCAAATGCTTTATGGACATCCCCCCCCCATGCTTGCGTGCAAAGGCAAAAGCACGCGTTGGTCCTGCACACATGCAAACAGCGATTGTTCCACATATGTGAGGTATCACCGCAAACATCAGATCATGAGCAGTAATTCTAGCACCAGACCTCCTCTGTAAATCTGAATTGGTAACCTGTAAAGGTTTTTAAAGCGTCGCCTATGGATAATGCATTTAAATTTACATTGTTGCCATTGCACAGGGCATGCACAATTTTAAAGCGTAACATGTTTGGTATCTATTTACTCAGTGTGACATCATTTTATTTTACCAAAAAATGGGTTATGTATTGTGTTTTTGCATTAAAATTAAAAAAAAGTGTAATTTTTTTTCCCACCCACCCATTTATTCTGCAGGGCCTCTGCTGTAAAAAAAAAATGTTTAGGGGTTCTAAGGAATTTTCTAGCAAAAAAAAATTAAAAATAATAAAAGTTTAAAGTAGTCATAAAGCCCCTTTTTTCATTTTCAAAATCCCCAGACATTCCTAAAAACACCTCTGCCTAATAAAAACCAACCCTGCATAGTTTCCATCCTGGGAAAAAAAAAATTATTACTTTGTCTTGTTAAATCGGAACGAGTAGATCGGGACCCCTTTTTTAGTCCCTGGACAAGCAGTGTGTGTGTTGTGGTTTTTTTTTTTTTTTTTTTTTTTTTTTTTTAATTTCCACACCCGTGTATGGGCATGTCTATATTGCCCTTATATTAAGTATTGTTTAATGGGTTTGAAATGCTTCAAAGCTTAAACTATGGCATATTGATGTAACTTTCAGGGATCCTGAAATCTGGCGCCTAGCATGCCTGAAAGTATGGGGCAGAAACTGTGTGAAGTTGCTACCTTACATCACCTGGAGGCAGATGTTTCTTGAGAGGCCCCGTGTCCGCTTTGATGGTACATATTACTATTGCATTGTCTTAAATTTTGTGTTTGCGGCTTATTAAAATGTAAAGTATTTTATATTTTTTGTCCTATAGGTGTGTATATTAGCAAGACTACATATATACGCCAGGGAGAGCAGTCTTTGGATGGATTTTACAGAGCCTGGCACCAAGTGGAATATTACAGGTGTTTGAACACTTTTTACTGTATTTATGACTGTAAACAAGAACAATAGAATAGTAATCTGTACTCTGAAAGTAGTGTGCATGTTTTTTGTTTTGTTTTGTTTTTTTTATGTTCTCTACTCAGTCAACTTAATCTTTTGTTTCACATTTAACACAGGTATATGAGATTTTTTCCTGATGGTCATATTATTATGCTGACCACCCCAGAAGAGCCGCAAACAATTGTACCTCGTTTAAGGACAAAAAATGCAAGGTATGACTTTGTTGTCTGGTCATTTTATACTACTTTTTATGAAAAAATGTTTTTATAGTTTGGATATCTACTAACCCAACAAATGTAGAGTGGATAAACCAGGTTAATTCTACTTTAAATAGAGAAAAGCATAGAAATTGTCCCACCAAATTTGGGCAAACATGGAGCATGTGACAAGCAACACCAGGGCTAGCACTGCCATATCTCCCCCCACACCCCTATCCCCATACTAGGTAAACTAATTTTTTTGTTAATGAATTAGGACTCTTTACAGGCTATACGGTTTAAGCCAGAGATACTTACATTTTCCACCTAACTAGCAGCATAATTGTTAGCGGTGTGTCACTGTGAACAACGTTGAGAAGGCTTACACAGATTACAGAGTACACAGGTTCTGATGTACATTGTAGGTATACGGAATTATTTGTCTTGTCATATACTCTGTTTTGACAAATGGAATGTTATGATAGAGTGATATGGTACCCATGTTACAGTTAACCACTGCTGTCTTAAGATGTGTGGCAAAGCACAAAACTATTTTTTCTTCTTTTTAAGGTGTTAGGTGTTTTAGGTGTTATAAAAATACAATAAAAAATTATCTGGTTAAAAAAAGCTATAATTTATATTGGTACTGGAACTTGTATAGTTTGCTGCCAGTTAGTCTGTCAGTGATAGAGAACATACATGAAAACATACATGAAAGGTTGCAAAAAGGAGGAAAAAAAAAAGTTTAAGGCCCTAATCACAGCAGGTGCACTTGGGCTATGCTGGGCAGTTCCAGTGCTAGAGAGAGCAAATGACCTTGTTCCCTATCATGCCAGATCACATTGCTGTGGTGTGTGCTGAAAAAAAATCACTGAAATGCTGTACTGCTTTTTCAGCACAGTGAGGTTCGATGCAGTGCAAAGTATTGTGCTGCAATTGTGGAAAAGAATGTCACAAGTTCATATGGAAAAAAAATAACAAAATCGCTTGGTGTGCTGTGGTCTGGCAATTGGCACTGTTCCGTCCAGTGTATACAAGGGGCCATGCATGTGTACAGCAAGGTCGCTGAACTTTGAGTGTTTATACCAGGAAGATGCCTGACAAGTGCAGGCATCATCCTGGTATTGTTTTCAAGAGCCGGTGGTAAGCTTTCTTGTAAAAGCTGTCATAGCAGCTAATTAGCTACTGAATTATAGATTTTTTTTTTTTTTTTTTTTTTTTTTTTTTACATTTGATGGGATTTTAAGGGCAACCTTTAAATACACAGAAGATACTTCTTTTATTTATATATCCAATATATAATTAAAAAGATGAACACATACAAAATTAATATCCAAATGCTTCAAAATACATTTCAGAGCAATTCAAAGTACTTATTAAGTTCTAATGTTGTGGTGTGAGTTTCACTGAATCATTTTTAATTAGCCCCTGGATTGCTTTTGCAAGCAACGGAGACCAGCAACCAGGAGACCCAAAGCGTTCAGCTGTCACTTGTGCCAGCTGACCAAAGAGCTGATCAGAGACCTAAACTGCTCCAATCACAGCCGGATGTAAACCGTGCAGCATTTTGTCACATCGATCATAGTGTGATCAGATGCTGTGAAGGGCAGAGAAGAGATCTGGAGTCTAATAGATCCTAGATTTCTCAGTAAAGAGTACCTGTCACTGCCTATTGCTATCATAAGGGATATTTATATTCCTTGTGATAACAATAAATGTGATTTAAAAAAAAATTAAAGAGACAGTGTAAAAGAAAAACAAAACTGATTAAAAGCACCCCGTTGCCATATGCTGGCATACAAAGGGAAATGCACGCATTAGTCCCACATGCATACATAACCAGTGATCACACCACACATGTGAGGTGTCACTGCGAAAAGTCAGATCGACAACTGTAATTCTATCACAAGGCCTTCTGTGTAAATCTAAAAGGGGCGTACGCAATTTTTAAAGCATCATGTTTGGTATTTATTTACTTGGCTTAACACCATCTTTTATATGTTACCAAACAATTGGGCATTAAATTGTGTTTTTAAGCATTACAGTTAAAAAGCGTTTTTTTCCAAAAACATTTGTGTTTGGAAAACCGCTGTGCAAATACTGTTTGACATAAAACAATTGCAACACCCACCATTTTATTCTCGAGGGCCTCTGCTTTAAAAAATATATATATAACGTTTGGGGTTCTATGTATATTTTCTAGCAAAAAATACTGATGTTTACATGAAGACTAGGCCTTTTCTGACACTTTTTGTTTACAAGTGATTTTTTGCAGACAAGTTTAATTTGTTTAGGAAACTGCTGATCCAACCTAGACAAAAATTATCCATCTGATAAAATCCAAAGGCCCACTAAACTATGTAAATTGTTTATAATTTTCTAATTATCAAAGTGAGCTGGGCTCATTACATGACCTTTGTGTTGGACTTAAACTTCTATACTGATATTATGTGATTTGTAGCCTGGCTTTATCCCTGGTATGTATCTATCACCATGGTAATTCTTTGCATTAAACAAAGGTTTACCTGTACAGCACTTTCTGATTTTACTAAGCCGTGTCCAGCAATGGGTTTCCACAGGCACCTTGCTAGGTTTTGGATGAAAAAGTCTAACAATGCTGAAGGACTTGGGATGCTAAGCAATAAACAGTGGAATGCTAGAGTGGTTCCTGCCATTTGCCAGTCCCCAAGTGCACCTATTTACCGAAGGCAGCAAACACATAAAAAGCATTTCTCATATTCAACCTGGTTCAGGTGTTCACAAATTTTCCAAAGAAGGTAGTTCAAAGACTTGGAACACTTGAAGAAGCAACATCCTTATTTCTCCACGAGGTAGCTCTGGTATGGACTTCTCTTGAGCGCTGGCTGTTTTTTACATTCTGCTAGCAATTGATGTTCATGAGAGCCCTGGCAAGCATTTTTATTAAAACTGAATATTTTAACTGATGGCACTCAAGGCAAAAAGGATATTATCGAGATCTCTTGTTATTTTCTTCATATGTTTGCCCTACATTACTCAAGCTGCTAGCACCTTTAAATAATATTGATGATACTACCCATTCGATTGGCTTCTAAAAAAAAAGAGTGTGCTAAGTTGTTGGGTTTTTTTTGTTTATTTAGGTTTATGGAATCAAGTCATTAGTAATTGTAATGTGTATGCCCTGCCCACAGGAGTACTAGCATGATGCTACTGTTTTTCATTATAAACATGTACACTCAGTAAACAATACTGGTCATGCATGCGGTTATTTATTTTAAAATGTTTTGATGTTCCTTAGAATTGATTCTGTGCTGCTTGGCCATTACCGTCTGACTCAAGACACAGATAACCAAACCAAAGTTTTTGCAGTTGTAACCACCAGGAAGGAAGAGGTATGTGTTTGCTGGTAAAATGTCCCATGTAAAGATAATCTAAAAGAATGTGTCTTTATTTCAAAGATTTGGCACACAGTACATCTATAGCACTAGCGTTCCAGAGCATTGAGTTTTCTAAAAAGAGCACAGCAGAAGGTATGTGCTGACTTTTGCTAACTTTAAGTCTATAAAAAGCAGGAAAGGAAGGAATGAGTCTCTTTTCTGCCTTATTCGGGTGTGCTTGCAATTCAAATTTGAGCTATTGAGCTGTCAACAGCAGACTTTTTCAGAAAAGCAATTAGATTTACTTCCAGATAAAACTTACTTCATTTTTTTTACTGGCACCAGAGGGACAGGAAGTAAAAAAAAAAAAAAAAAAAATCTCCCCAATGGGGGTTACAGAAAAAAATTGTTAATATGGTAGGTTAGGCCAGAACATGAAAAGCAAATGTTTAAAAAGGGGAAGAAATCGCGGATCCCATTCCTGTCCTCACTAAACATAAATCCAAAGGAGGGATCGGTCTTCCAGTATTTTTCACTTACTATTATGCAACGATGCTGGATCAACTTCCAGCGTGGTTTGTCCCGTCCGATAAATTATGGGTACAAACAGAGTAGAGTTTGGTTCCCAACAGAGACCTTCGGGCATTATTGTTGGCTAGGTCTGTCACATCCAAACTCTTAACTACATTTCTTCCATCCATCAACGCAACACTGGAAGCATGGATAATATGCCTGAATAAATTGACTACCTCCTCTCCCAAGCTTCAAATTGATATTCCATTATCCGCATATGAATACTTTATCCCGAATCTCAATACCAATCCCTTAAAGGATCTAGGTTGCAGTACTTTAGCTGAAATAGGAAACTTTATCCCATGCAGAGGCCTATACTCTTTTTGCAAATAAGAGGCTATCAGTGTTAATCTGAAGAAATGGCTTGAAAAAGACTCTAAAATATGGCATGTTTTAACCTTATTAGATTAAAAAAAAGGTATCTCTTGGTTCTACAAGTTTTTGCACTATGCCAATGATGTCTCTGTTCCAAACTGCGTGGGTAGATGGGAGAGGGATCTACAAAGATCTTTTACCAGAGATGAGTGGGATGCAGCCTTGAGCAATAATATGAGTATTACAAAATGTACCAATCATTGGGATTGCTCTCTAAAAATACTGTACCGCAGCTACCTTACCCCATACAAACTAGCTAATATGTATCCTAATGTGTCACCATTGTGCTGGATAAACTGTGGCAGGGAAGGTAACCTGTTTCATATTATGTGGGAGTGTCCCTGCCTACACATTTTTGCAAGAGTTTTTTGCACTTATTTCGTGGGTATCTGGAATGCTGACTAGCCCGGCACCGCATTTGGCATTACTTAATATCACCTTAAATCTATTCCCTGGTCAATTTAGAACAATAATTGGCCATATACTTATTGCTGCCAGATTGTCCATTGCTGCTGCCTGGAAATCAAGAAAAACCCCCTCAATATCAGAAGTAATTCAAAGCGTACACTCACATTATATTTGCGAGAGGGCTGTGGCCATTTCCTATCAACATATGTAGAAATTTGATCTGAAATGGTCTCGTTGGAAAGAATTATGTCACACATTATGAGTATATAGAATTGAGTGTGATGTGGTTCCAGTGGCTAAATATGAGCTCTGTTCTTTTCTAACCCATTATGTTTCTCCTTTCCTTTTCTCCTTCTTTTTTTTTTCTTTTTTTTTTTTTTTTTTCTTTTTCCCCTTCTTTTTCTTTCTTTTTTCCTATAATTTATAATACCTGGAGGTCTGACCATATGTGGGTCCACTCTTCTGGGATAACTGTGATGGCAGTTAGTGCACTATACAAATACTCTACGCCTTAATTGTAACCACCTTTGTTGGAAACCAAAATTGCAATTATTGCATTGTTTATGTATATCTTTAATGGTCAATAGGCCAGTATATGATTGCTTTCACAAATTTTAAGACCGTGCTTGAACCATGGTGCTTAGAAAAGTTTGTACTTGCTCTCTATTCTGAATCCTTTTATATTGTTGTAATTGTTAAAATTTCAATAAAAAAGATTTGAAAAGAAAAGTAAATCTATAAACCAAACACTATATATTCACTTTCAAAATGATAGTTGCTATGGTTTGCACATTTTCTGTAAATCATACTTGTGGGTCTCATTTGTAAAACAAACAAATTGAGCCCTATTAATTTATTACTGTAATGCATACATGCTGCATATGCATTTAATAAATATGGCTTTCTACTTTTTATTATCTGTTGTGTGCTGGCAGTCCATAGGAGAGTCTCACATTTAAGAATCAACCCAGCTCTTTGGGAGCGAGAGTGGTGTGGATTAGTCCAGTATTCAGTGAGGCGTGTGTGTGTGTGTGTGTGTGTGTGTGTGTGTGTGTCACGGTCCAACACTCCTATATGCTTGACAGCACAGGCTTTTAAGCCTTGCTGCCGCACTTGCTTGAAAAGAACAGATGCATTTAGTAATGTATATGTAGCCTGACTACATTGTAGTTTGGCTTTAAGAGATAATAGAATTATGAGCTGATATAAGGTTCCAAGTATTTACATGCTGGCTTCATCCTTTCATACTTGCTCCTTTATGCAGAAACCTACAGAGTACCAAAAATATCGTTACTTCCGCCGTGCCCCAGTGCAGGAAACTGACCATAGCTTTCATGTGGGGCTTCAGTTGTGCTCAAGTGGTCGATATAAATTCAACAAGTTGGTTTGGATTCATCATTCTTGTCATATTACTTACAAGTAAGTTTGAGAATGTGATGACTGTGAACACTTTCCACATAACTTCAGTGGAAATGTATTGCCTGTTCCAAAGGTCATATTTGAGAAAATATACAGTGGGTATAGAAAAGAGTCACTCCCCTTTTTAAAATCAAATGTTTTTGCTTTGCAGCCGGAAATGAAAACAAACACAGTTTTTGTTTTATCCAGCCGTATTTACTCATTGCAACTTGTAACATTCAAGTGAAAGATATAACGTCAACATGTCAGAAATTTATTTTTTTTATATTTCAAAAAGAATCACTGAGTTGGAAAAAGGATCATCCCCTTGTGTCAGTATTTTGTTGAACCGCCTTTTGCTTTCATTACAACCTTTAGTCTGTTGGGATATGTCTACTAATTTTGCAACATTTTCCCACTCTTCTTTGCAGAACTGCTCAAGTTCAGTTAAATTTGATTTTGATTGTTTGTGGACTGCAGTCTTCAAGTCATTCCACAGATTTTCAATGGGGTTTAAGTCTGGGCTCTCACTAGGCCATGCAAGAACAATCCCCTTTTTCTCCTTCAACCACTGTGTGGACATTTTTGCTGTGTGCTTTGGTTCAGTCATGTTGGAAGGTAAACCTTCTTCCCATTGACCACTTTCTGGCAGAGGGCAGCAGATTTCCCTCAAGAATTTGGTGGTATTTTGCCCTTTTTCCTTATATCCTGACCAGTGTTCCAGTCCCTGCCGCAGAGAAATGCCCCCACAACAGGACATTACCACCTCCCATGTTGTACAGTAGGAATGGTGTTATTTGGATGTTGAGCTGTATTTGATTTCCACCAGACATATCGTTTAGTGTTGAGGCCAAATTCAATTTTAGTCTCATCTGACCAGAACACCTTTCTCCATGCAGCCTTAGAATCTTCAAGGTGTGTTTTGGCAAAGCTTTGTCGTGGTGGCATGTGGCCTTTTTTGAGGATTGGCTTTTTTCTTGCCAACCTCCCATACAAGGCACATTTGTGGACAATTTTGTGTTATTGTTGTCACATGCACACAATAACCACTGTTTGTTTTAAATTCCTGCAACCTCTTGGTAGCCTCTCTGACCAGTTTTCTCCTGGCTCTTTCATCCAGTTTGGAGCGACATCCTGATCCATGGTGGGTCTGTATTGTACCAAATACCTTCCACTTCCTAATAGACTTCACTATGCTTCTTGGCATTGGGGGGGTTGTTTGGGGAGTGCAGTGCTTTGTTCCAGTTTACTTTTTTTATGTCATCTTTATTGAAGTGTCACAAAATGACACTTCATTAAGGCCTGTACATGGGAGTACATTGCTGTGCAGCTTAAAATTCAAGACTAGCTGCATTTATATGTAGCGCACCTCATCTTAATTCAACATCATGGTGTGAACATGGCTCATAGAAAATAACTGTTTTCTTTGTGCCCATAAGTTGTGCCTACATTGATCTATACAGATCAAAGCAGTTCAACAGATCAGGTGTAAACATACCTTTTAATCCTTAGTTTCTTTATTTTAGTTTATAATATAAGCACGAGGGGAAAAAAATAGCATACTGAAGATGGAGAAATTACCTAACATAGATTCAGATCTTTTTTTTGATCTCTATCCATCCACCTTTGTTCAGTAAGTATTGAATGTATGATGGCTTTATATTTCTAAAATAACAAGGATCGTATGAAAATTTAGGGAAACAAGCTACAAATTAAAGATGTTGATGTAGGAGGAAAAAAATGTTGATAATCCTAATTTGCCTTATTGTTGATCATTGTTATTTGTACTGTAAATTTACAGAATTGCATATTGTTTCCTTAGTGAGTTAATGTGTTTTTTATGTTTTGGGGGTTTTTTTTGTCCATTTTGGTTTCCATTAAAGTGATACTAAAGAGAGAAGGGTTGATTGCCATAATTCATTCACATTATCAATTTATATATAATGCCGCTGTATTAGAATTTTTTTTTTTGCTTTTTTTTTTAATTCATTAAGTACTTTATTGCTGCAGCTCTGTTGTGTGGTCATGTGATCTTTCCTTGTTCTTTGGCATCTGCAAGGAAAGATCTATGGGAGGGGCTTCTATTTCTCTGCTGATGTATGCTCTCTGCAGTGTGAGTCTGTGTCTGGATAGCCCTGATTAGTGCTGTTCTAGCCACATGACTGAAAAAAAAATCTTTTCAGAAGAACAATTCAAATTCAATTATGAATATGGAAAAACTGTTTTATATAGCTCCCCTTGGTGCCGATGCCTCTTGGCTCTTTAAGGGTTTCAGAAGCTAGGAGGTGGTTTTAGGGTCATGTGACTGCCGTGATTCGCGGTCACATGATCGGGAAAAGTCCTGAGTCATGTGTGACTATAGTCATGTGGGCTTCACAAATAAGAAAAGAGGAAATGAAGAGTTTAGAGGAAAATTGCAACTGGAGTATTCTCAGTAGAGAACACCAGCTGGTCTACACAATCTCCGGCTGCAATGGGGGACACAGAAGCAGGGGAGGGACAACTGTAAAAAGGATCAACCAGATATATTTGTTTACACAAAACGAACACTTTAGTGGCTTTGTGAGTATGCACACTCTGTTATATAGCATGCAATGAGCGTTTTTGCATAGTCTAGGTTTAATGACACTTTTTAAATTTCTCTTTTACAGATCCACTGGAGAGACAGCGGTAACATCATTTGACATTGATAAAATGTACACACCACTCTTCTTTGCCCGTGTGAAGAGTTACACTGCTGTATCAGAGAGACCCCTCTAAAGTTTCTCTTTCATTATTGCATGATTTTTAAGGATAATAAGAAAACAATGATGCTTTTGGCATACATTTATCTGTGACTTCTGCTGCAAACAGTGGGTGCTTTAAAAGATGATTTTGTTTTGGGGGCATGTAGGGGTAGAATTTGTTTTTCTAAACTTGAATTCTTATTTTCAGGCATTGTGCATTTTGCAAAAATGTTTTGATAATGCTATCAGCATAAGTTGTTCTCTGCTGTTTTTTTTTTTTTTTTTTCTTCCAGTATGTTATTACTGTTTTCTGTTGTTACACAAATTGCCCCATGGCTGTTTAACTGAATGTTGTGTTCTTCAAGACATTCACCTACTGAAAGCGGTACATGACATATGCAAGATATCAGTTTGGTTGTGTCCCTTACACTCTGAAATACACTATTCATTGGTGTTTCTAGAGAGACTGGAGAAAACACAGGGATGATTTCTTTTTTACATTTGCCTCTCGTTTTCCCATCTAAAACAATATTACATTAGCCGAAAGCACTTAAAACCGTTGATTTGGTTTGCATGGCAGTCAGGACACTTGAAAGTGTCATGTGAATTTCCTAGTAGCAAATTCTACAATGGCGATGCATCACTGCAGTTCTTTGTTGGATCTGCTTCCCTTACTGCTCATACTGCTTTGCATTCAGTCTTGCAGATTGCCATTTGATATCTGGGTGTTCAGAATGATTAAAAAGTAGGAAGACTGAAAGAGCAGCACACTGACAAAGACACTTCATACTGGTGGATTTTTGTTAGATTCCTTATAGAAGTATAGCTTCATGAGCCAAGTGCTGTAATTGTCCTCCACCTAAAACTGAAGTTACCATTCTTGTGGAGTTCTCAATACAATCTTCTTTCCCAGTTAATGAGATAGTTATACTTAATGCTTTAACTGCACAGAGTTCTTGGGTTGTAAATGACAATCCTGGGAATGATGTAGATCCCAGATCCCTTGAAAACATGCTAGCAAATTATTTCATTATAAATGAGAGTTGTGTGCAATATTTCCTCTGTTTTATAAAGGGAACCATTGGCAAAACAATCCTGGATTGTTATAATCTTACAGGAATGAGGAATGTACTTTGCCATGGAACCTGTTCTAAAAAGCCTTGTGTTTTATGTATCTTTGTTACCTCTTTTTTCCCTTCAATTAAAATTGAATTATGGAAAGAATACACTGAATGATTTGTTAACTCGTCATGGGTCTTGTTATTTTTGTTTAGTATCATGGTTATCAGTTAATTTAAATAACCTTTTATTTTTAGAGCACCACTTTTTTTTTTTTCTTTATTCTTTTTTTATACAGGAAACTGAACATTAAGATGGAAGGAGGTGAAATTATTGATGAGATTCTTTACGATATAGTTGAACTACTTTCACTCAAGTTTTTTTTTTTTTTTTTGTAAATGTAATGCTTTCAGCTAATTAGCTTCCACAGTAAGACTTTTGTAAAATCAGAAATATTGAATCAGTAGGGCTATTACTAACTGATAAAGGTGGTTCATACACAGCTATTATATTTCTACAGTGGAGCCTTCCTTAAATGGATATAGTGTGTACTCTCCAGCGCTCCAGGAATCAAATGTCAAAAGGGAGGCCAAGGGAACCGGGGACAAGAGTGGCCTATGGAAAATGCCTCTGGGATGCAGCCCTCCTCGGATGGGGGAATCAACAACTGGAGAAAGGGCAAACAGGTGGCGCAAACACCTAGTGCATTATCCAAGATTTATTGACAATAAGAAAAGACAAAAACATACAGACATAGCATGCATGTATGTAAACCTTTGTATAATCGAGATGGCTGCAACAAAGGGCAGGGTGTTCTGACTGTCAGTATGGTCGGCTTGCTGACGCATTTCAGGGATACATTTCTTTCCTCAGAGCTACTGACCAGCCTGCATGTGGGTTGAGCTATAAACAGCCATGGCTGAAAGCATTAGAAGCAATGCCCCTTCCTCCGGGCTTGTTAGAGGGGTTATTAAAAGTGCTTGAATGAATAAATTAATAAAAATGCAAAAATCAGAGGATTTACCCCCCTTTCTGACCAGGCCATTTATTGCATTATGGCGATGCATTACTTTAAGGGACAAGTGCGTGAGTATGCAACGCTGCACCCAAATGAAATTTTTTTTTCCCACTAATAGAGCTTTCTTTCGGTGGTATTTGATCGTCTGTATTTTTTTTTTTTTTTTGTGCTGTAAAAAAAAAAAAAAAGACAATTTTGAGGAAAACAAAACAATATTTTTTTGCTATTAACCTCTTCATGCCAAGTGCACGCAAATGTGCGGCCTCTCAGCGTCTGGGCCTTGACACCGAGCGGCCACACATTTGCGTGCAATTAAAAAAAAAAAACCGTGCTGACAGCACGTGCTCCTATCACACATCTGGTACTTACGGAAAGGTCCCGATCTCCTCTTATATTCAGGACTTTTCCCGATCATGTGACCGCAAATCACAGTGGTCACATGACCCTAAAACCCCGCCCACCTCCCAGCTTCTGAAACCCTTAAAGGGCCAGGAGGCACCAGCAAATAATCAACGTGTAAATTAATTGGTTTACATGAAAGTTATATTGTAAAACGCTAAGCAAACTGGCGCTATATAAATCCTGTATAATAATAAGTTATAGCGTTTACAAATGGCGGTGGTTTGTATATATATAATGAGATTTTTTTATTTTAATTTTTACTAGTAATGGCGACAACTTATAGTGGGACTGTGGTGGGCATTCTGACACTGGGGGGAACTTACTTGGTGTCACTCACATTCCCAGTGACACCAATACAGACAGTGATCAGTGCTAATAAAAAGCACTGACACTGTACTAATGGCACTGGGCAGGAAGAGGTTAACATCTGGATGATCAAAGGGTTAACGATGTGCTGTGTGTGCTTCACTGTACGCACACTGCTATGCATGGCTCTGCTATGCAAAGCCATGTATAGAAGTGTGCAGGAGCTGACAGGAGAGAGAACCGTATTGTTTACTTACTGTTCTCTCCCTCCATCAGTAATCCTCCTCAATCACCGGCCGGGACCCGGTGATTGACAGCCGAGGCTGTGAATAGCGGCGCAGGAAGGGCGCGTGTGCACCCCCTACCCAGAAGAAATGCAAAACCACGTGTATATATACGGGATTTTGCACACCTGTGCCGCTCTCTAGCAGTATTACTGCTATAGGGCAGACAGGAAGCGGTTAAAGTGATACTAAACCTACTGCCACCATTTTGTACTTTTATATCATGTTTAAATAGTATTATATTATTTATACAGGATTTATATATCGCCAACAGTTTGCTCAGCGCTTTACAATATAACGGGAGACAATACAGCAACAATGCAGTTCAATACTAGAGGGAAAGGAGGTGAAAAGGGGAGTGGTTAATGAGCCCGCGGTTTTTAAAACGAAGCTTTTTCAAGCTGACAGAGACTTGGGTTCAGTAGCCATTTTTAAGCTCATGCTGAACAAAGGACACACATGCTTTAACACAAAGAAACTACATATTTTGCTTTCATTCAAGGAACAAACAACTTATATTTTTTATTTTATGCTACATTTCTTTTTGTATTTAAAATGGTAATTTTTTGTATTGACTTTGTATCTTTTGTGTGTGATCAAATACTGATTTTTCTTAGCTTGCTCTAGAAAGGATTTATTCCTACAATCACCTAAAGACACAAGAATATTAAGAGTTTTTTCACAACTCTAGAATTCCAAGAGCTGGTTCGCACTTTCTGGGCGTTCAGACATCCGGCGTCTGTTTCTTAAATTTGCAAGGCGGCGACTTGGTCATCTGTGCACACATTTACGACATTTTATACAGTTGATGTGTAAGCATCCTGGATGCTAGTTTTGGCTACATTGTTTTGCAGGCTGCTGTTTTAGACACCTAGGCGCCCCTTTGGGGTGGCTTGGAATGTTGGCATTTTGCCCTGGGTTTTTTCTCGATTACGTGTTCTGCCCACCCCTTGTTGTGGCACTGCTTTGGGACATTCCTGTTTTGGTCATGGATAAAAAAGAGGCTGTGTCTGTCATTGAACATAAGAGAAAACGGGATGTTACCTTAAAATTCCTTTCTCTGAGTTCATTTAATTTTTTTCTCTTTGACACTACTTGCGACTAACTGGGTTGACTATAGCAGAGAGGAGGTTATATACCCGGAGAGGACTGTGGAAGTGCTGAGTTTCTTTTTCTGCCTAGTGTCCTACTCCTGTAGGTGGGGCTAAAAAAAACCCTGTGTGTTCATGGATAATGAAGAAAGGCTGTGTCCATCAATGAACTCAAAGAAAGGGATTTTACAGCGAGTAACAAAAAATCCTGTTATTTCTATCCTGAAAGATTCTCTTTAAAACATTTAACCCAATGTACAAAAACACTTTTGTTTATAGTTAATTTTGAGTCAGAAATGTACACTTTTTTTTTAATCAACAAAGTGAAACAAACATATTACTGCACATTGTATCAAGTGAGATAATGGGATACATTATATTGCCAAAAATATTGGGATGCCTGCCTTTGCACGCACATGAACTTTAATGACATTCCAGTCTTAGTCCGTAGGGTTCAATATTGAGTTGGCTCACCCTTTGCAACAATAACAGCTTCAACTCTTCTGGGAAGGCTGCCCATAAGGTTTAGGAGCGTGTCTATGGGAATGGGGCCATCCCCAAACTGTTCCCACAAAGGTGGGAGCATGAAATTGCCCAAACTGTCTTGGTATGCTGACACCTTAAGATTTCCCTTCACTTGAACTAGATGGTCGAGCTCAATCCCTAAAAAACAACCCCACACCCCCACCACCAAACTTTACACTTGGCACAATGCAGTCAGGCAAGTACAATTCTCCTGGCAACCACCAAACCCAAACACATCCATCAGATTACCAGAGAAGTGTGATTCATCATTCCAGAGAACACGTCTCCACTGCTCTAGAGTCCAGTGGTGGCGTGCTTTACACCACTGCATCTGACGCTTTGCATTGCACTTGGTGATGTAAGGCTTGGATGCAGCTGCTTGGCCATGGAAACCCATTCCATGAAGCTCTCTAGGTACTGTTGTGCTAATCTGAAAGCAGCGCAAAGTTTGAAGATCTTTTTTTTTTTTCTCTCTCAAGAAAAAGGTTTTATTCAAAAAATTAAATTGTGCAAAGAACCAGAGCACATCAAAGATACATAACATACTTTAACCACTTACCACTATAAAAAAGCCAGAGTTTTGAAGAATAAGGGAATTGTAGAGAAGCACAAATATTATACCATTACACTTTATTCTATATGAAGAAGTGATGATAGATTAAACCCATTATCACACTATCACAATATGCGGTCCATAAACAGATCTGCAGGGACCAAACCAGGAGTATCCTGCCACGAGGCCCAGAATTTGTCAAATTTACTAGTACAGCCTCTGCGGTGAGATATATATATATATATATATATATATATATATATATTTATTTCAAGCCTAATTGTATCCCCATTTGGGCTACCCATTCTTTCAGTCTGGGAGGGTCAGCAGATGTCCAGTGCTTCAGAATCAACTTGTGTGCCTGGAAGAGGGCTCTAGGTATGGCCTGTTTAGGGATATCCTTGACAGAGAGATCACCCAGGATACCCGAAAGACAGTATTTAGGGTGTTCTTGGATCTGTACTTGGAAAGTCCTATTAATAGTAGCAATAACCTCCACAGCAGGTGTATCAGGTCCCTGTGATCCCTACTACAACAAGTACAAATGGGATCTGTTTCCTATGCCCATACGAAATATCCTTGCTGTTGTAAAGTGGACTCTCAGAAGTAGGTATAGTTGGAAAAGGTGTTGGGCCACATTTAAGGAGCATGTGGAACCTTCAAGAGCTTCCTCCCACTGCTCCCCCTCAAGACTCCCAATATCCCTCTCCAAGTGGAAGACTGCCCTAAAGGGGTAATTCTGCAAAAAATATTCAGTAACATAGTGTAAGCATGTGATATGTTAAAAATAGGAGTATAAGCCCAAATATCAATTCCTTGTTGCGCCTGCACTGCATGTTTAAGTTGCAAATAATAAAATTGCATCTGGGAAGGGAGTTGGAACTGCACTTGAAGGTCTGAGAAACAGCGTAAGCTGCCATTATAAAAATGTGGCATAGATGAGTAATACCATATTGTTTCCATTTTGCACCGTATTGTAACAGACTTAGTTCTCGATAATGACCATTATCCCAAATAAGACTAAATCTCGTAAAGCCTGTAACTTGTTGCATTGCTCTATGTTTTCTCCACACTTTTTTGTAACAAAACATATGTGGGAAAAAGCTTATTGGATTTGCTAAAAAGTAATGCTTCCAAACCAGCTGCCACCTCTGCGTTAACCGTGAATTTCAACAGTCCAGTAGCTGGGTCCTGGAAATTCATCTCAAGGTGAGCTTCAGGACTCATGGCCTGCGCTATGTGTTGTAGTTGGGAGGCTAAATAATAGAGCGAGGGATTGGGTAGGGCCACCCCCCCCCCCCCATCATCTTTAGGCCTTTGCAATTGCTCCAATTTAACTCTGGGCATTTTAGATTGCTATAGGAGATGAATCGAGTTAGTAATGCTGAACATTTTTAGAGGGATAACAACCTGGGAGTTGTGGAGAACATACAGTATTTGTGGCATAAGGATCATTTTAATAAGGTAGATCCTGCCTCCCTGATAGTTGCATTAGGGGCATGGTAGAGAAGTTGAACCCATGAAGCCTTTCCTAAACCCAAATTTGCGCATAATGGCCCGAAGATAAACCCATTCAATGCTATCAAATGCCTTATGAGAGGGACAATAAGGATCGATCTCCCATATTATCCGCTCTTGATTGTATATTTAGAAATAGTCTGCGTATATTAATGGCCGTAGATTTTTGGGGCATAAACCCGGATTGATCCGAGTGTATAACAGGATATGACCTTGTTCAATCTAAAGGCTAGGACTTTAGCCAGGAACTCTCTGAAGGAGTGATATGGGTCTATACAATCCAGGGTCCAGCGGATCCTTACCCGGCTTTAATATCAGGATTATATTGGCCCTGGTCATGGAAGTCGAAAGGCAGCATCTGTCTTTTACATCATTAAACACTAGTAAATTTGGTAATATAGTTTCCTAATAGTATTTATACATTTCCATGCATAGGCCATCCTCCCCTAGGGCCTTTGATTTTCATAACCAACTAGTCGCTAGCTGGAGCACCTCCAAAGTCAGAGGGGCATCCAGTTGCCTCCTAGAATCCTCAGTGAGGCATGGCAATGGAATAGTACAGAAGTACTCAGAGAAGGTGTCCACAAAGTAATTTTTTTAGACTGATACAAGGTATAGTAGTAATATACGAGTTGAGCCAATATAGGATCTAGAGAATGAATAATTGACCCCTCACGTGTACGTAGAGCACCTATGAAGGGGAATACCTGATGGGAATGTGCTATTTTAGCCAAAAGATGACCAGTCTACTCCCCCTCCTCATAAAAAGCCAGTCTGTGGAAGAAGCATTTTCGTTCCACAGACAAAGAGATACCCTTCTTGAGCTGATAGCCAAGCCTCCCTGTTCATGTCAGAGGGATCCGTTATAAAGTCCGTCTCCAAACGGTTCACCAACTGTGCTTCCCTGTCCCTCTGTTCATTAGTAGCTCATTTAACAGCCTGAATCTCTGAGATGAAGAGCCCCCCGAAGGAAGGCCTTTAAGGATTCCCAGGTAGTGCCAAGGTTAAAGAAACCTGCATTATTGGCCCAAAAAATCAGATATCTGTGATTCTGTACAATCGGGATGGAAAACGGTGCAGCCAAAAGGCAATGAGCTTCCATGAGGCTTTGGGCAAAGTAGAGGGAGGGCGAGTCTCCAATTTAACTATCAGAGCGGAATGATCGGATATACCTCTGAGGGCATATGAAATAACATGGACATACTGTTTAGCAAGCAAAGAGCACAAGCACAGGTCTATACAGGAAAAGGATGAATAGGATTTAGAAAAACAGGAAAAGTCTTTCCACTGGGTGACTGTGGCACCAAGGATCAATCCAGCTCATTTCTGCAGTAAACTTTTATAGGACAGTACAATGACAGCAGTCCCTTGCAGTAGCAGGGGGTGTTTATCTTAAGCTAGGTCAAAATACCCATTAAAGTCCCCCATTATAAATAGGGGTACATCTGGATGTTGCAGCTGGTACTCTAGCAAAATTCTCAGGACCAGGCTGTTAAAAGTTGGTGGGATATAGATAAATGCCAAGATACATTTCAGAGTGAATAAGAGGCACAATGATATAACATATCTACCCTCATAATCTATGACATGGTCAAATTCCTGGAAATCTAGGTAGCTGTGTACCAGTACACTCACGCCCCACGATAGATGGTGAGAGTGGTGTGGTACACTTTGCCCACCCATGCAAAGTTCAAACAAGATATACTGTAGAGTCAGGTGTAAGATGTGTTTCTTGCAAGGCACAAATGACAGGTAAGTGTTTACGCAGGGAGGTAGACACCATGGTACGCTTCAGGGGATCATGCAGCCCCCTAATGTTCCATGACACTATTCGTACCGTAGTCATTGCATGAGCAGAAGCAAATATATGACAGGATAATACAATGGTGTTGCAGCCAATCAGAGATTGGGTTGTATACTGGCTGAAGGGTAGGTGGCTTGTAATGTTCCAGCCAGGTGCAAGTCTACCTAGAGTCCCAAACAGTCTATAATGTAGATGATGAAGTGCTCTGGAAAAATAGGACCAAACTGGTTGAGTGGATGAGAGCAATGGCGCTCCAACATGTGCGATCAGGTAGTATCGGAAGACATCATGTAGCCTGAACCAGGAGATCCATAGTGTAGCAGCAGTGCAACATGTCCAGGTATCGGATATTTCCGTGGGCCGTAAAAAAACTGAACAAGTGGAGAACAACAGGTTTTCTCAGACGCAGATAGCGCAGCAATATAGCACAGTATTTTGCCGAAAAGAGCATTGAAAAATAAACCACAAAATGCAAAAATTAGTGTACAGTTCTCTGCTTTGAATGTAGCTATTCGTTTCCAGACACTGAAACAAACAATAATTAAATGTAGGTGGCCCTTAGCCAATATACGGTAGGAGAACGTTCTACCAGTGGAATGGGCAAGCTCAATCCTCCTCTGCAGCTGGTCTTCGAGCCTGGCGGAAGGCATTTTCGTTGGCATCAAGCCAAGGGGAAGACTCAGCCGCGTTTTCAAAGAAATGTGCCTGTCCCCTGACGGTGATGCAGAGCTTAGCAGCATAGAGCATAGCATACGAGGCATGCAATTTCTGTAGAAACTTTTTAACCTCAGAGAACCATGCTCTGCGTTTCTGGAGCTCGGCAGAAAAGTCTGGATAAAACGAGACCCTTCTGCCATTGTATTGAATATTTTGTTGTTCTCGAGCCAGCTTAAGAAAAATCTCTTTATCCCTACAATTCAAAAGGCGTGCCAAGACAGGGCGCAGTGGATGACTTGGTGGCAGGGGGTGAGGGGGAACTTTGTGTGTCCTCTCAACCAAATAGAGGGGCGTGAAGGCCTTCTTCCCAAAATGTCAAGCAGCCAGTGTTCCACAATTTCAGTGGGGTCCCTGCATTCCACTTTCTCTGGTAGCCCCACAATCCAAATATTATTGTGCCTCAAACGATTTTCAAGGTCTTCTGCTCTCACATCACTGGCTTTAGCTAGGCGGCTGGTAAACTGGGTGTCCCTGATGAGGGGTGGCAGTTTGTTGAGGTCACAAATTCTGCTGTCTGCAGCCGTATTTCTCTCTTATTTTTTGAGGATCCTGGCGAATCAGGGCTACCTTTTCCTTCCACCCCCCAAAATGTTCCCTAAGGTTGTTAACGATAGCTGTAGATTTGTGGGCTGCCCTTAGGATTTCTACTAGCATGAGTTGCTCTCCATCCTCTTCGTCACCCTCCTCTGTATCTGTAGGCTGTAAGTCTGGCTGGGCTGTAATGGCGTCTGAGCCCTGTAAACACTCTGCCTCTTCAAGCTCAGTATCAGAGATCTCTGGGGAGTTCACAGCGACATGCAGAGTGCCTTGCTCCGAGGGTCCTGGGCATAAAATCTCATATCCCTAGGGGCTTCCCCTGAGGAGGCTTTAGATGTTTTAGGTGTTTTACTCACAACGTCCATTTGCCCAATGGGCATGCGTTGTGGAAGAGCCGTCGCAGTGCCATGTTGCATTTCAGGCTGCGGACCTTCTTGTTTTTATGGGCCACCATGGTTCCAAGGTGAGCACCAGGTACATCAGGGCTGTCTATGGGGATCCAGGAGCAAATGGGAGCCGATTTCAGGAGTCTGCAGTGTCAGGACCAGGATCAGTTTAGGATAGATTCCGAGATGCGTCTGCTCACATGCCACTCTTGGCCATGCCCCCCAAGTTTGGAGGTCTTTAGCTATTGACTCTGCAGACAGTTGGTGACTTCTATGCACTGTGCACTTCAGCATGCAATGAGCCCACTCTGTCATCTTACATGGCCTTCCTCTTCGTGCCTGAGTTTCTGTTGTTCCCAGATGCTTCGACTTTCTAATAATGCCACTAACAGTTGACCGTGGAATGTTTAGTAGCAAAGAAATTTCATGGATGGACTATCATGGTACCACACTTGAATTCACTGAGCTCCTGAGAGCGACCCATTCTTTCACAAATGTTTGTAGAAGCAGTCTGCATGCCTAGGTGCTTGATTTTTTACACCTGTGGCCATGGAGGTGATTGGAACACCTGAATCCAATGATTTGGAGGGGTGTCCCAATAGTTTTGCCAATATAGTGTAAGGGATATAATGTGTCACACTTCTGACGCATATAAACTGGTATAAGAAAACTATAGTACAATATAAAATATGATGTATTTTATGGTGGTTAATGTAAACAAAACACACCTTGCATCTGCTACCAGTTAAAAGGCCTGTGCAGTGCCCTATGACCTAACAATGTTCTTTCTTTAGTCTGCTAACACACCACACTCACCTGGATACATCCAGTCTATGTAGGATTCAAAGCACGTAAATGCTAGTAAATGAAAGTACAAATAAAATAAAAGTAGTTAGGGGACTTTATTTTCTATTTAAATGAAAGTAGTCATTTTTGGTTAGTTTGACCTTTTTGGGCAAATTTTGAGAACATGACTGTTTTGGCTAGATGAGCATTTCTCAACCTTTCTACCCTGAGGGAAACTCTTGAAGAAAATGTTCAGCTTCCTGAGAACCCCTGAAATAATGATCTTATTTGCAGTTCACAGGATGTGATTAATCAGATAGAGATCTTATAATAAAGTAAATAAAAATTACCTCCTAGTAAGTGTTTGTATTTTGCTGCACGAACAATTACGCATGCTTAGAGAACAGTATAACTAAAGGCAAAACCTTTTTATTCGTTTTGGATAGAGTGGAAAACAACTGGAAACCTTTTGGGTTTTTATTGCTGCCTATACCCCCCCACCTTGGAAGATTCACTCTCTCCATTTGTCATGTGTACTGTTATCGTCGAAAGTGAAAGGAACAGATAAAATCCCAAATTCCCAGAACAGGAATAGAGGGCAAATCTTTCAATGGATGACACTAGTTCTGGTGAATGCCAAGGACTCCCTCACTTTGGAAGGATTTTGTCTCACTTCCTGTTTTGGCTATAGAATAGGAAATGAAAGGAGATCTTCCCAATAGGACACAGATGGCAAAAAGAAAAAAGAAAAACAGACGGGTTATAAGCCTTCCTTACTCTATCCAAAATGAAAACGAAAAGTGTTGCTTTTAGTTCTACTTGGTCAGTGCAGACATGTATTTTTAACTGTAGTGTTCTCCTTCAATCATGTTCAGTGAAAATGTAGTCCCTTATGCCCCTTTCATACGTAGTGGATTCCGTTCTGATCAGCAAGGGATCTGCTCACAGATCCTCTGCTCATTAGAGCAGAGCAAACGGATGACGCATCCATGTCCACTCAGTTACTGCAGAGTGGACATGGACAGAGCTTGCTTTGCTCTATGGGTGGTCGGGAGTAAACGGACTCTGCTAACCATTTATACCAGACTACCCTCCAATCTGATCTGCCTAAACAGAAGAGGGCGTATCCCCTTCTGGGTTTTTTTTTTATCCTTTTCCAGATCAGACATTAAGGTAGGTGCAAACAAATGGTGGTCTCCCCTTGCTTTCATCTAATCCACTGCAGTCAATGCCTTCTGCTGCTTGGTTGATAGCTATTCTAACAATTTAGCAGCTGAGACAGGTACTTTCTAAAAAAGGAAACTTCCCCTTTTTCTGGAGAGCTAGAAGTTACAGTAAATGGAAAAGAAACAAACAACTAGCAGAATCAACGAGTAACAAAACTTACAGGGGGATTCAGAAAAACAAACACTGCTGTATAAAATCTGAACTCTTCAGTTTTGCACAGGGCTTATTACAGCATGCATTAGAAGTCTTTCCTTCACAACTACACTGACCCTGGCCCGTCCCTTCATTCATTGGGGTTCAGTTCTTTCAGTCTTGAGGGTTTGGCATCACATGTGATCATTATGTAGAGTGGTCTTCATGCAAATGCAGTCTGCCAGACAGCACTTCTCTTCCAGGCTAACACCTGCCCATTTTGATATTTGTCTGACTCTTCCCAGGAGTCAACCTACTGCTTGCATTACCAAGGCAGGGTGCTGTGATGTTTTCAGAAAGCTGTAAATGGCCCAGTCCACTAGCCATGATCTGCCTGCATTGCATAGTCAAGTACAGAAATCCAGTGATGACATTGCTGGGTCTAAAATTAGGTATGTCATGAAAACAGCTTTTATATAATAACTTAATTACCTTGGTGATGAGGGAAGAGGAAGTATACATTAACCACCTCCTGTCCAGCCGTTGTATATAAACGGCCGGATGGTGGCAGTGCAGGGGCGGGTGGCCAATTATAAACAGCCTCCTCGCACCCTGCTTGTGCGCGCTCCCTGGGAGCGCACATCACCGTGATCGGGTGCCCACTGTGTCCTCCGGACACAGTGGAACACCGATTGTCGTACGGGACCTCTCCGCGAGGTCCCGATCATGTGATCACTGATTGAACAATCAGTGATCACATGCAGAGTAGTAAACAATGATGTCACTTCTGACATCATTGCTTACTACGTGTAAAATCTGTGAATGATCACAGAGGTCACATGGTACAAGGCTATTCACAACAGCCTTGTACCATGTGACAAGCTGTGACCAATCACAGCTCACACAGTATTTCTCAATGGCTGCAAGAATGCAGCCAGAGAGAAGGAGAAATGATTACAGCCTTTATGGCTTTAAAAGCAATCAGTGTTTTTTTTTTTAATTTTTACTAGTAATGGCGGCGATCAGCGACTTATAGCAGGACTGCAGGACTGCCATGGGCATTCTGATACTGGGGGGAACTGAATTGGTGTCACTGACATCCCCAGTAACACCAATACAATGAGCAGTGCTAAAAAAAAAAACCACTGACACTGTACTAATGGCACTGGGCAGGAAGAGGTTAACATAATGGGGTGATCAAAGGGTTAACTGTGTGCTGTTTTACTATGTGCTGTGTGTTTGTGCTTTACTGTAATCACACTGCTTTGTATGGCTGTGCTGTGCACAGCTATGCAAAGCATTGTGCACGAGCTGACAGGGAGGAGAACAGTTTTGTTTACAAACAGTTCTCCCCATCCGAGATCCTCGGCAATCACCGGGCGTCGGCGAGTAATCACCGACCGGGACCCGGTGATTGACAGCCGCGGCCGTGAATGGCGATGCGGGTAGGGTGCACGCACCCCCTCCCCAGAAATGCAAAATCACGTGTATATATATATTTACTGCTACAAAGCGAATTGGAAGTTGGGTTAATGGCAACCCAAAACCAGGTTGCAAAACACAGTGCGATTGCCAGAATCGGATCGCATGGGTGTGAACACCCATGCAAGCGACTGTAACATGCACAGTCACCACAGACAGCGATATTCAGAGGATTATTACATACAGTAGCACTCTTCAAGAGACCGGGATTCTTTAGTTCGCATTAAAAGCTTTAGAGACAGTTTCAACACTTTTCAAAAAGACTTTATTACTAGAAAGGTCAAAATGGTGCAATTAAAATATTTACAGAAAAAGATGTTACGAAGACATAAAGAGAACAATAATGCAACAGAGAAATAAAATAAAGGAGTTCAGAAGGCAGAATACTTGCAGAGTCCAATTGTCCAAGCAAAAAGGTTGCCTTGGCTCTCAAGTCCGTTAGATGTTTCTTGGTCTGTCAGCCCTTTTCTATGATACTAAGGGGGTGTTGCCTGAGAACAACTGACCAATCATCCAGTTTGGGGATGGGTTCTAGGAGGTAACCAAGTTTATGACCAAGTCCCAACTGCAATTTCATACTAATATTAACCACTTTCCGCCCGGCCTATGGTCAAATGACGGCCAGGCGAACAGTTTGGAGGGCATCATAATTCGTCCTTCCCAGATCACGAGATCTGGCGAGATCTGTCACTGGCCGTGTACCTAGGACACGGCCAGTGACAGATCTGTGTACCGGCCCCGTTGCCAGTACCATGTGACCTATCACAGCAGGTCACATAACAGTTGTATACAATGAATGGCTTCCTTTCATGCCATCCATTGTATACAACTGTGTCTAGCTGTGAATGGTCACAGTGATCACATGCACAGGCTGGGCCAATCACAGCCCACCTGTGTCATGTGATTAGCCAAGGCCAATCACAGCTATTCACAACAAAAAAAAACCCTGAATGAATCGATTTCATCCAGTTAAATGTGTGCTTATAGGAAAAAAATTTTTTGCTGTAAGCAATCAAATTGTGTAAAAAAAAAATACTGATCACTTCCCCAAAGTAGTACAATGTTACTATGGTCATAGTGCAATATGAAAAAAAATCTTAAAAACAAATTAAAAAATTAATAAATAATAAAAAAATTTAAAAAAATTGAAATAAACTATCTTTTTTTTTTTCGTGCTGTCACCAGTCAGTGTCCCTGATCACCGCCACACCAGTTATATGCTGACGCTGTACTGCACTGGTGACTGTGTAAAAAAAACAATTGTGAAAATATTGTCTTAAATTTCTTCATTTTTCAAAAAATTATGACAAAAAAATTACAACTTCAAAAAACTCGCCATGCCTCTTATGAAATACATCGGACGATCTACTTTGCAAAAAGGGGTCATTTGGGGGATATCTGTATTGTTCTGACATTTTTGGGCCTCAAGAAATTAGATTGGCTGTCAGTACTTCAGGACTGATCAATTTTCAGATCTATACCATAGTTTGTGAACTCTATAACTTTCCTACAGACTAAATAAGTACTGATTTGGGTTATTTTTACCAAAGAAATGTAGTAGAATACATCTTGGCCTAAATTTATGAAGAAATATTTTTTTTGCAAACATTTATAACAGAAACAAAGAAAAACATGGGGCTTTTTTCAAACCTTTCGGTCTTTTATTTTGTTAATTTAGCAAAAAATAAAAACCCCAGTGGTGATTAAATACCACCAAAAGAAAGCTCTAGTTGTGAGCAAAATGATAAAATTTTAGTTTGGGTATAGTATTGCATGACCGCGCAACTGTCATTCAAAGTGTGAGAGCGCTGAAACCTGAAAATTTGCCTGGGCAGGAATGGGGTAAAAGTGCCCATATTGAAGTGGTTAATAACTTCTAGTGTGTACAGGTGGTATTCTAGCAACTGGCAGATTAATATTCAGAATTATATTTTAAACCCAGGGGTACCAAACACAGCGCACCCTTGTCACCCAGGAGGGTAGAGACTGCTTCCTATGTGCTAACATAGTCATGTATGACCTTGCTTGGCTCGACATGAAATGATCTATCCAAATATATACCTAATATTAATGTGCCCAGTTCCTGTTGAATTTTATGAATTGTATGTAAAATTGCGACATGTTTTAAGGCATGCTCTGCATTTCCAGAGCCCTAATGCCTAACAGGTCATGTGTGACGGCTGACTGAGTTATTGTTTTACAATAGGGCAGAGGAAAGTGTTTTTGCAATGAAGACATCTTGGCAAGCCTAATTAGTGGTTTACAGCCTGGAGCTTCATCTATTTGTGTTTTATTTAAGATAAGAGGCTCTTTTGAAGTTGTTACAACTTATAGCCACAAATTCCATTCCTAGAGGAGGGAGGAGAGAGAGCGATGATTGTAAGTGAAAACAACATGGCTGAGACCTGAACAAGATGGCTGTCACGTACAGCGCCCATGTCTCTATTGCGCACAGTCATCACACTTACCACTTTTGGTGGATGGTTGGTCCTTCATTTGTTGACTGAAATCCATGGCTTCTTCTCATTGCACTTTCTTCTGGTTTTAGCTGCCTTGTCTGGTGCACCATTTTGATCCCTGATGCTCTACCCTTGGTCATGGCAGTTTAAAATTGGTTGGCTCTTTTTTTATCTAGACTTCTTCAGGTATTGATTTCTTCAGCTATTTTTTGCATTATGATTTCCATATTGTTGGATCTATCAGTGGCTTTTTGCCAACCCCTTAGTTGGACTGCTTTTGGATGTCCCGACTGAGAATTTCTACAATTTCTGTGTCCATCAATGAACTTTAAGAAAAAGATTATACAGTAAGTACAAAAATCTTATTTATTTAATGTTTATTTTGTGTGTTAAGTTGCCCAGCTGCTCTCCTAACTATATATACAATACATAGAATATACATTTTAATTAAAAAATGCATATAGAATTCCAGCTCAGAATCTAATTATTAAAGTGACTAAATAAATATGCTCAGGGAATTATTCTGAAAATAGTTAAAGGGGTTGTAGTTACCACTTTCTTTAGTGAAAACAGCCAGTAGCCTCTACATATGCATTATATTGGCAAAAGTATTGGGACAACCCTCCAAATCTTTGGATTCAGGTGTTCCTATCACCTCAATGACCACAGGTGTATAAAATCAAGCACCTAGGCATTCACACTGCTTCTACAAACACTTGTGAAAGAATGGGCCGTTCTCAGGTGCTCAGTGAATTCAAGCCGTGACAGGTTGCCACCTGTGCAATAAGTCCATATGTGAAATTTCCTTGCTATTAAATATTCCACAGTCAACTGTTAGTGGTAATATAACAAAGTGGAAGCAACTGGGAACAATAGCAGCTCAGCCATGAAGTGGTAGGCCACATAAAAAAACAGAGCGGGGTCAGCGTATGCTGAAGCTCAGAAGCCGCCAACTGTCTGCAGAGTCAATAGGTAAAGACCTCCAAACATAATGTGGCCTTCAGATTAGCACAACAACAGTGCATAGAGAGCTTCATGGAATTGGTTTTCCATGGCCAAGCAGCTGCATCCAAGCTTTACATCACCAAGTGCAATGTAAAGCTTTGTATGCAGTGGTGTAAATAATGCTGCCACTGGACTCTAGAGCAGTGGAGATGTGTTCCCTGGAGTGACGAATCACACTTCTCTGTCTGGCAATCTGATAGATGTGTCTGGGTTTGGCGGTTGCCAGGAGAACTGTACTTGCCTGACTGCATTGTGCCAAGTGTAAAGTTTGGTGGAAGGGGGATTATGTTGTGGGGTTGTTTTTCAGGGGTTGGGCTTGGCCCCTTAGTTCCAATGAACTCTTAAGGCGTCAGCATACCAAGACATTTTGAACAATTTCTTGCTCCCAACTTTGTGAGAACAGTTTGGGGATGGCCCTTCCTGTTCCAACATGACTGCACATCAGTGCACAAAGCAAGGTCCATAAAGACATGGATGAGCGAGTGTGGGGTGAAGGAACTCAACTGGCCTGCACAGAGTCCTGACCTCAACCTGATAAAACACCTTTGGATTGAATTAGAGCGGAGACAGTGAGCCGGCCCTTCTCGTCCGACATCAGTGCCTGACCTCACAAATGTGCTTTTGGAAGAATGGTCAAACATTCCCATAGACACTCTCCTAAACCTTGTGTACAGCCTTCCAAGAAGAGTTGAATCTGTTATAGATGCAAAGGGTGGGCCAACTCAATATTGAACCCTACGGACTAAGACTGGGATGCCATTAAAGTTCATGTGCGTGTAAAGGCAGGCGTCCCAATACTTTTAGCAAGATAGCATCCAGAAAATATTCACAGCGCTTAACTTTTGCCACATTTTGTTATGTTACAACCTTATTCCAAAATGTATTAAATTCATTTTTTTCCTCAACATTCTACAAATAATACCCCATAATGACAACATGAAAGAAGTTCATTTTGAAATCTTTGCAATTTATAAATTTAAAAAATAAAAAAAAATAAAAAAAATAATAATTAGACTCACCTTTAGTTGAATTCTTATTACTTAGGATTTTGTTGTCTAAAATTTTGCTTTGCTCCTAAGACTTTCATTGGGCTGTATTCATTTTTACAACATGGTCTTGAATGAATTTGTTATGAAAAATACTTTTGTGTGTGTACAAATTAACAAATCCTGTTTGCAATCAATAACCCACATTTGGGTTGTTGATTCTGAAAGGAAAGTAAAGGTTTTCTGACAAATATGTTGGGGTATACTCATTTATGCTGAGCACTGTACATACTGGAGGGTACATCACATAGTAATTGTTGCAAAGCTTTTGATCTGTTATTATTGATAAACTTTAAGAGACAGATTTAACTCCTGAAGTTGTCAGAAGAAATACAATGTGTACACATACAACTGGTTACAAAGCTGCTCCAGACAGTTGTGTTTCCTAAACTCTGTAAGGGACATGTGTTTTATCTGCTTATCCATGGAGTTTGTCATCCAGATAGTTTACTATTTGTTGGCTAGATGGTTGTTCATAAATTGTCTGCTGGATGTTTTTGTCAGCTGGTCTTCCTGGTCTGCTGCAGTTGTCAGTCAGTCTGCTAATATTGTCCATTTTTTTTTCTCAGTTTTCGGCTTTTGGTCATTCATCTGTGCTTCATTCCAACTTAGTTTCTATTTTTGTGACCTCTCCTTTGCCAGATTTTGTGTATGTCTGTGGGTCTAAAGTGTGTGTATACTGTCACACAGTAGAACATATGTTACCCTTCTCTCTGGTAAACATCACAATATCACAAATGCTAAAATCAGACTAGGTTCACACTGATGTGGTGCGGAATTCACATTGGTTTCTGTGTGAATTCCGCACCGCATCACAATCGCACCCCATTCATGTGAACCGATGCGGGTGTGTATGTTGACACCCCAGAATCAGTCCACAATACACTGTGCGATGTGCAGAATCGGATCACAGGGGTGTGAGTACCCATGTGGTCTGATTCTAGTGTGGACCAAAAAAAAGGTCCTGCACCTTTTTGGTGCAGATGCGGGGCGATTTAAGTCATACAAACTGTATGGTTCAAATTGCACCGCACAGAATTCACGTGTGATTTGCTCAGGATTGCGGTGCGGTTCCTGTGCGAATTACATTCGCTATGTCGCACCGCACAAGTGTGAACCCAGGCTTAAAGAGCTTGGCAATTATGGTTCTAGGTAAGTATTAGGCTGTGATGGCCAATGTGGGTGTGGTGGGCGCTTTCTATCACAACTGTGGCAAAGAAACATCAGCTGCATATTTAGGAATTCATTTTTGCATCAGGTGTAGTGCCTGTGTTGACAGGCCTTTGTTTACATCAAATTGGGAATTACATTCAAGTTTATATAAATGCAAACACTGCTTGAAGGAGGTCAATTGCTGGTCCAATACACTTGACAATTAATCCAGAATGATCTCAGAAGCTTTTATAACTGATGCCATCAACGCACGCCCAAAGCCCATTGACACAGGCCTACAATAAGGTTTCTTTAGCCTAAGAGTGGCAAAGTTTTCAAAGACACAGGATAGTAATAACAAAATCAATAACCAAATTAAATAGAACCGGTGAGGTGGTTTGCAGGAGGCTTTGAGCAGTGCCATATCTGTTGAGTATAGTAACACATTTTTAAGAGGTATGGCTGATTCTCTGATATCATATAAAAGGTACTATGGAATATCTTGTTTGGTCCAGGGAACTAATATAGTTTTGGCTCAGGAACAGACCTTTCACCCCAGAATGCAAAACCAGCCATAGTTGCTTACAAGTTTCGTATTGCCTTCCTCTAGACCAAAACCACAGGAAATTTGAAAAGTTGTACTGTATTTTATGGTAGTTATCTCTCTTTCAGCAAAACGGTTTATGAATAGCTGACAGATTAAACAGGCATTTACTGCGCAACATACAAGCCTTTGACCCTAGGTTCACACCTAAGTATTTTCTGCAACGTCTTGCATTTTGTAGAAATGAAGTACAGTTATTTTACCTTGATTTCCTATGGAACATGTTTACATCTCCGCGTTTTCACCCGGTGCGTTTTTTGGAAAGGGTCAGGGACTTTTTTGAACACAAAAAGATGCTGTTTTGGTTCTATAAACACTGCAGAAAAGCATGTAGTGCGTTTTTGATATGTTTTGCATTTTAAATCTGCCTAGCAATCAGGTGCAAAAACGCAAAACCTAGCCTTAGCCTTTTCTGCAGCCAAAAAAGAATATGATTAATGAAGCTCCTTTAGCTCTTTGCATGATTCTTTCTATACTTCGGCAATGCAATATTTCAAAATATGTTTCCTTATACATTTCTCAGATTGACATAGCAGTCTGGTACACAAAACATCCAATACAGTTACCAGTCAGAACTTCCTCCTTACACAAATCTGGTTCTTTGCTACCACAAATACAAGGAACTGAAAGTGATTCTTTGTCCACTGGTACTCTGGGATATCTCAACTCTTGGCAAAGGTAAGTATTTGGAGGTTTGAAGGGCTTTTTTTCCACCTAACAACAGTCTCAGGTGAATCAGCAGACCTAAAGTAAACGTTTGATTTTAGGCCCCTTTTAGGTGCAATTGTTTAATTTTCCAGAAGGGCATATGATGACAGTGGAAGTAATGTGGTGGAATCATCCTAGTAGGTTTATATGGCTTCTCTGCTGTACATGTAATAAATCTGTTAGGAAATAATCATACCCTTCCCATCATAATGTACACGGCAGTTTTATGAAAAATAAAACAGAAGGTGATTTTTGTATTTTTTTTATTTAAGCTGTTCATTGTAAATAGAAAAAAATTGCTTTTAGTCCCTCACAGATGAAAAAACAGTATACAAAATTGATCACAGTATATGGTATCTTTTTTACAAGATTACAGTACACAACTCTAGCATTACTTCACTTTGGCAGTAGATGGAGCTATTATGTTGTCTACTCTTTCTCTAGACTGGCTGGACTATGAAAAGAAAAGAACTGACAGTTGTGTTGCCTGTCCTCAATGCAGTACTACAGCAATACACTGTTCTCTTTTTACAGTTAGCTTTGCTTTATATTTGTGCAGATATTTGTCAATCTGAAAATGTAGCCATTCCTTTCTTTTCATATTTTTGGATGTCACTTTAAATAACTATTTCAAACTTTTTTTCTCTTTAAAACATGTCCTGTGCAAAATGGCAACAATTGCATGTTTAGTACAGTTGTTTAAATATTTTGAAACACCCTGGTTATTTTATTACATTTTTTTTTTACGTGATGGTCCATGACATATACAGCTTCTCCCAGAAGTGAGTACACCCCTCACATTTGTAAATATTTTATTGTATCTTTTCATGTGACAACACTTAAGAAATGACACTTTGCTACAATGTAAAGTAGTGAGTGTACAGCTTGTATAACAGTGTAAATTTGCTGTCCTCTCAAAATAACTCAACACACAGCCATTAATGTCTAAACCGCTGGCAGCAAAAGTGAGTACACCCCTAAGTAAAAATGTCCAAATTGGGCCCAAAGTGTCAATATTTTTTATGGCCACCATTATTTACCAACACTGCCTTAACCCTCTTGGGTATGGACTTCACCAGAGCTTCACAGGTTGCCACTGGAGTCCTCTTCCACTCCTCCATGATGACATCACAGAGCTGGTGGATGTTAGAGACCTTGTGCTTCTTCACCTTCCGTTTGAGGATGCCCCACAGATGCTCAATAGGGTTTAGGTCTGGAGACATGCTTGGCCAGTCCATCACCTTTACCCTCAGTTTCTTTAGTAAGGCAGTGGTCATCTTGGAGGTGTGTTTGGGCTTGTTATATCGGAATACTGCCCTTCGGCCCGGTCTCTGAAGGGAGGGTATCATGCTCTGCTTCAGTATGTCACAGTACATGTTGGCATTCATGGTTCCATCAATGAACTGTAGCTCCCCAATTCCGGCAGCACTCATGCAGCCCCAGACCATGACACTCCCACCACCATGCTTGACTGTAGGCAAGACACGCTTGTCTTTGTACTCCTCACCTGGTTGCCGCCACACACGCTTGACACCATCTGAACCAAATAAGTTTACCTTACTCTCATCAGACCACAGGACATGGTTCCAGTAATCCATGTCCTTAGTCTGCTGCAGGTTTTCTTGGGCATCATCTTTAGAAGAGACTTCCTTCTGGGACGATAACCATGCAGACCAATTTGATGCAGTGTACGGCGTATGGTCTGACCACTGACAGGCTGACCCCCCCCCCCACCCCTTCAACTTCTGCAGCAATACAGGCAGCACTCATACATCTATTTCCTAAAGATAACCTCTGGATATGACGCTGAGCACGTGCACTCAACTTCTTTGGTCGACCATGGCGAGGCCTGTTCTGAGTGGAACCTGTCCTGTTAAACTGCTGTATGGTCTTGGCCACCATGCTGCAGCTCAGTTTCAGGGTCTTGCCAATCTTCTTATAGCCTAGGCCATCTTTATGTAGAGCAACAATTCTTTTTTTCAGATCCTCAGAGTTCTTTGCCATGAGGTGCCATGTTGAACTTCCAGTGACCAGTATGAGAGAGTGAGAGCGATAACACCAAATTTAACACATCTGCTCCCCATTCACACCTGAGACCTTGTAACACTAATGAGTCACATGACACCAGGGAGGGAAAATGGCTAATTGGGCCCAATTTGAACATTTTCACTTAGGGGTGTACTCACTTTTGTTGCCAGTGGTTTAGACATTAATGGCTGTGTAGAGTTATTTTGAGGGGACAGCAAATGTACACTGTTATACAAGCTGTACACTCACTACTTTACATTATAGCAAAGTGTCATTTCTTCAGTGTTGTCACATGAAAAGATAGAATAAAATATTTACAAAAATGTGAGGGGATACTCATCTGTGAGATACTGTAATTACAGTGTTTAATATGAATCTATCACATCAAAGTGACTGGAAATAGTGGATCTTATATTATGTCCTTTGTTACATGAATAACATTTTTTTCTATCTCCTGGTAGTTCAGTGCTATAAAGGTGGAGACAGTTGATCTGTAAATCTGTAAAGGTAGGACTCTTCCTGGCTTTGTTGGTATTCAGGTAATAGGTGATTATCTGCTATGGAATTTAAGGTGGCCACGTTGACTTTGGATGGAAACTCCAAAACATGCATTGGCTGGCTAGTGTGGGGGTCATTTAAAGATGTAATATCCCAGCACAAATCATCAAGTGGTTGTGGTTTCTTTTCAAAGAGAGAATTATTCCCTGCTTGTTGGTCATCATCACTGTGTAAATCAAAATCCACAGCAGAAGCCATCAGATCAACTTCACTGTAGTCTTCACTGTCATTGAGGCTGCCACTTCTAGTGTCTTTGTTCCAGCCCAGATTGTTTAACGTGTCAGTGAAATAGTTGTACGTCTTTGTTAGGGGCAAGCAGTTGTTCAGCATGTGATCCGATAATGATTGGTCTATCTCCGTATCCTTAAAGTCATAGTAGGTTGGGCAAACCTCCTGGTGAAAAGCTGCACTGGACAAGTTATCCTGTATTTCACCTGCAAGAGGCTAAGACAGAAGTGATGTTAAAAACTGTAAGAAAACCTTTCAGGCTACATTTTCTTGAATAAATCTAGTAAATTAAACCATAACTAAAGGAAAAACGTTTTTCTACATTTTGGATATTTTTCGGAGATTTTTTTTCCATCTATGTCCTATAGGGGAGATTTCCCTTCATCTCCTGTCCCAGAGCTGAAACAGAAGGTGAGAGGAAATTCCTTCAAAATGTGGGAATCCTGGGGTGTCACTAGGATCACCAGAGCAAGTGTCCCCCTTGGAAGATTTCCCCTCTATCGTTCTGGTGTTAACCCTAAATTTTTGTTTACTTTCACCTTTGATGATAATGGTACACAATACAAATCAGAGGCGTAACTAGAACCTTCAGGGCCCCGGTGCAAAAAAACATGAAGGACCCTCCTGACCTCTGGTTCCGGCCCTTCTCACCATTGCTGGCGCCCTTTACTCCCATTGCAGGGCTCTTTATTACGGTCCTGCAGCGGGATCCTTTCACATGTCCTGCAGCAGGCATCCTTCCTGCCATCTTGGGTAGGGTTGCCACCTTTTCTTCAAGGCAAACTCGAACACTTTAGTGGCACATGACATATTATTTTGTGATTAAATAACATTTACATGGATTTAATCACAAGAGTCCCACCTTACATCAGAGTCCACAGAGTTTCCTCTTTACATCTGAATCCATAGACCTCCTCTTTACAACTGGATCCAAACACTTCCCCTTTGCATCTGAATCCGCAGACTTTCCCTTTGCATCTGAATTCGCAGACTCCCCCTTTGCATCTGAATTCACAGACTCTCCCTTTGCATCTGAATTCGCAGACTCCCCCTTTGCATCTGAATTCGCAGACTCCCCCTTTGCATCTGAATCTGAAGACTTCCCCTTTGCATCTGAATCCGCAGAGCTCCCTTTGCATCTGAATCCATCGAGTTCCCCTTTGCACCTGAACTTACAGAGTTCCCTTACACTGTAGGGGGGGGGGCTCTACAGACTCTGATGTAAGGGAGAACTCTGGAAACTCTGATGTAAGGAGGGGACTCTGATGTAAGGAGGAACTCTGCAGGAACAGAGCACTCCTTACATCAGAGGTCCCCTTTACACCAGAATCCACAGTGTTCCCCCTTACATTAGAGCCCCCCTTAAATCAGGGTTCTCAGAGCTCCCCTTACATCCAAGTCTACAGAATGTCACTGTAAGGCGGAGCTCTGTGGATATTGATGTAAGGAGAACTCTGATGTAAACGGTGCTATGGGAACCCCGATGTAAAGGGGGAGGCTCTGATATAAGGGGAACTCTGTGGACTTTGGTGTAAAAGGGAACTCTAATGTAAGGGGGTCTTTGCTCACCAAAGCCCCCACTTACATCAGAGTCCACTGAGCATCCCTTACACTGGGTAATTAGTGCACTCACAGGCAGAAGAGAGAAGGGGGGACGCTTCAGGGGTCTCCAATCTGAATAGTTCTTCCACCATGTACAGTAGTTGCGAGCTGCTGGTCTTTCCCATTCACTCATCCCCTTCTGAGCATAGTGCTGCTGGGGATTGGAGAGTAGGTGGGGCTGCAGGAACACATAGGAGGAAAGGGGCTCGAGGAGGAGAGAGTCCATCTTTCTCTATCTCCTCTCTTGTCTGTGTGATGGAGGGGCGGTCTGCCAGTGCTGGGTCTGGGCAGTGTGAGAGTGTAATAGACACGCTCTGCTTATAACTGTAGCCAGCAACCCTGCCATGGAGCCACAGGCTGGGTAATTGCCCCCACCCACCACATTGGTAGAACTCCAGGGCCCAGATGCAAGTGCAACCTTTGCAACCCTGGTAGTTTCACCACTGAGTGAGCGGCAGTGGCGGTATTGTGTGTGTGTGGGGGGCAGTGGCAGTGGTGGTAGAGGGGATGGAATCAGTGGCAGTGGTGGTGGTGATGGTGGGATCATTGCTAGTGTTGGTGGTGGTGGGGGGATGTGATCAGTGGCAGCATTGGTGGTGGTGGGGGAATGAGATCAGTGGTAGTGGTGGTGGAGAGAATTGGATCAGGGGCAATGGTGGTGGGGGGGGGGTGAGATAAGTAACAGTGGTGGCAGCGGTAGGGGGCATGGGATCAGTGGTAGTGGTGGTGGGGGTGTGTGATCTGTGGCAGCAGTGGTGCGGGATGGGATCAGTGGCAGCAGTGGTGGTGGGGGAGGATGGGATCAATGGCAGTGATGATAGTGTAGGAGATGGGATCAATGGCAGTGGTGGGGGGGATCAATGGCAGCTGTGGTGGTCGTGGGAGGTTGTGATCAGTAGCAGAGGTGGTGTGGAATAGGATCAGTGGCAGTGGTGGGGTGGATGAGATTAGTGACAGTGGTGATGAGATTAGTGACAGTGGTGGTGAGAAGATGGGATTAATGGCAGCGGTGGTGGGGGGTGTGATCAGTGGCAGAGGTGGTGTGGGATAGGATCAGTGGCAGTGGTGGTGGTGGGTGGGATTAATGGTAGAGGTGGTGGGGGGAATGGGTTAGTGGCAACAGTGATAGCGGGGGGAATGTGATCAGTGGCAGCAGTGGTAGTGGAGGCGGTGGGATCAGTGGCAGTGCTCATATGGGGGATTGGATTAGTGGCACTCAGTTGCAGATCACTCGATTCCCCTTCCTTGCTTAGTCTCTTTGTATCTCCAGCTTCTTTCCTTCCTTCGGGTGCCTCTAGTAACCCCTATACAGACATAGGGTCTCCTTTCACGGTGGAGAGCTCCTCCCCCTTCACTCTACTGGCCCGGCCTGGGCCAGCTGACCTTCTCTTTCAGTCTATGTCTCCCAACACGGCATCTCCCTGCCCTACAGTTGGGAACTGAATGGCGGACTGATGTGTGGATATTTGGTGTGACCACCCTTTGCCTTCAAAACAGCAATTCCTCAATTCTTCTAGGTACACTTGCACACAGTTTTTTGAAGGAACTTGGCAGGTAGGTTGTTCCTAACATCTTAAAGAACTAACCACAGATCTTCTGTGAATGTAGGTTGCCTCAAATCCTTCTGCCTCTTCATGTAATCCCAGACAGATTCCATAACCACTTGAAAACCAAACCTTTTCTGACACCTATTGTTTACAAGTAAAAATCTGTATTTTTTGCTAGAAAATTACTTAGAACCCCCAAACATTGTAGTATATGTGTGTGTATATATGTATGTATGCATTTAGAGAATAAAATGGTGATTATTGCAATTTTTTGGGATTTCATTATTTGCACAGAGGTTTTTTGAACATGTTTTTTGGAGAAAAAATACACTTTAATGAATTGAATAAAAAACACATTATATAACCCAATTCTTTTGTAAAATATGAAAGCTGATGTTACGCCAAATAAATAGATACCTAACATGTCATGCTTTAAAATTGTGCACTCTCATGGAATGGCGATACTTAAAAATATCCCTAGGCGATGCTTTAAAAATTTTTACAGGTTACCTGTTTAGAGTTACAAAGGAGGTCTAGTACTAGAATTATTGCTTTCATTCTAACGTTCGCACAAATACCTCACATGTGTGATGTGAACACAGTATACAAAGGATTGAGTGACTTATGTATGTGTTCGCTTCTGTGTGCGAGCACGTTTGTTTTTTTTTCTTATTTATTTTTATTTTATTTTTTACACTGTCCCTTTTATTTTCATTTTTTTTAAATCACTTTCAAAGATCCTTTGTATTTCTATAGACATAAGGGATGACAGGTCCTCTTTAGTCTATAAGACCATAAAAAAAAAAAAAATTGTTTACTTCCACCATAGACTGTCACTGCGGTCCTCCAAGATCATAGAGGTGATCAGAGATGATCTGGTCTCTGATCACCGCTATGACCACCCACATGATTTGGAATTGCTGGTAAAAGCAGTAAGCCCAAAAAACAGCAGCAATCAACGGGAGGGGGACGACTAATTAGCCGCCCGCACCGTTTTCGTGTGATAGACAATTGCCGACTGCAAAAAAAATACTGGGGTTATGGTTGATAGCTTCAGCTATAACTCCAGCAAACCACTTCCAAACTGCAACATATTGCGGTCGGCAAGTGGATAATATTGAAATCCGGGCTCTGTTCAGGCCAAACCATCAGTTCCAGGACTCCTTGTTCTTCTTTACACTGAAGATAGTTCTTAATGACATTGGCTGTATGTTTGGGGTCATTGTCCTGCTGCAGAATAAATTTGGGGCCAATCACACGCCTCCTGGATGGTATGGCATGATAAGTAAGTATCAGTCTGTATATCTCAGCATTGAGGACACCATTGATCCTGACCGAATCTCCAACTCTATTTGCAGAAATGCAGCTTAAACTTGCAATGAACCTCCACCATGCTTCACTGTTGTCTGCAGACACTCATTAATGTACCACTCATCAGGGAGTCAGGTAATTTATCTTCAGTGTAAAGAACAAGGAGTTCTGGAAGTGATGATTTGGCTCCCAAAGAACTCAGCAACATCATCAAGTCTGTCTGGGATTATATGAACAACCTACTTGTTGAGTTCTTTCAAAAATTGTGTGCAAGTGTACCTAGAAGAATTGCTGCAGTTTTGAAGGCAAAGGGTGGTCACACCAAAGATTAATTTGATTTGGATTTCTTTTATGTTCATTTACTTTCCATTCTTTAATTGATAAAAACAATCTATTAACACTTCTATTTCTGAAAGTATTCTTAATTTACAGCATTTTTTTCACACCTGCCTAAAACGTCTTCACAGGTGTGTTCACAGAGGACAGGTGTGTTTTTTCTTGAAAGCTTATTAAATCCTTAATGCAGTCCAAAAGAGTCTTTTTGGACTCTTTTTTTTTTATCCATAATACACATTTTTTCACATATTACCCTGGTTCTGGTTACCTCACCTAGCACAGTATTGACTATTACAGTAAGATATCATTTTGGTCTTCCATGCTGATTGTAGTGATGTGGCCTGCTCATGCCAAACACACTTCTTGTGGCAGTTGACTTGCTTCATCAGGTACAGCTTACAAAAAGATAAGTACCAGGACCACACAAAATAACTAAAAAAATCAGTACAAGGGACATTATTTACTATTAATTTGATGTGTCCCTTGTGCTGCTGGCTCTTGGAGTCAATGAAATTGTCTTCTTTTAACCCCCTCTACCCTAAAGTGGAACTTTAGTCAGGAAATTAAGTCCTGCTGGCCCCTTTTGCAGGTATAGCTATTTAAAACATTAAAAATAAGTGCCTACACGGTTTAAAATCCAATACTACGCTGTCTCACCCTGCTCTGCACATACACAGTTGCCCTCTATATCTTGGCACTGTGGCCAATCTGCTGACAGCTTAAAGAATTACTGCTCCTCAGGGGCTCTGGGCTTCATCAAAATGGCAGCCTTCAGCAAAAAAGAAACAGAACAGTGCTGGAGGCAATTTAAAGGACACACTAATTTTGGTAGCATAATTATTAAGGTGGAATGCATGTTCTTTACTAAAGTAGCATAATTATTAAGGTGGAATGCATGTTCCTTACTGAAGTAGCATAATTATTGAGGTGGAATGCATGTTCCTTACTAAATAGCATAATTATTAAGGTGGAATGCATGTTCCTTACTAAAGTAGCATAATTATTGATGTGGAATGCATGTTCCTTACTAAAGTAGCATAATTATTGATGTGGAATGCATGTTCCTTACTAAAGTAGCATAATTATTGAGGTGGAATGCATGTTCCTTACTAAACAACATTATTTTTCATCAAATTGTTATGGGTAAAGTTCAGCTTTAAAATTTCTGGTGCAGTTGGGATTCAGAAAGGAGGATGACATTTTCAACGAATCCAGAAGCCAGCAGCACAAGGGACACGTCAGATTGATAGTAAGTAATATCCATTGTGCTGATATTGCTTTTTTATTTTATTTTGTCTATACTTAAGCTTTAAATTAATACACAAAATTGTAATTGAAATGTCACTCACAGGCAAGCTGAGCAATCAGTGGAATGTTCAAGGCATTCCTTTGCCCTAGAATTGCCAGGAGAAGGTGCAATATGAGATACAAAGCAGGGGAGTCTTAACCTGATGAATCAAGGTCATATGCAAACAGAGGTGAGATGCTGAGTTAATAAACTCTTTGAATAAATTTGCATGGATGCTTCATTGTCATTATATAGACTTAGTAAATTTTATTTATTTGTATTTTCAGAGTCATAATTGATTAGCTTCAGGTGTAGCCAAGCATTGCAGTTTGAATACATTAACAACAGTCTACATAAGTAAGTATGTTGGACTGTTCGGTTTACTGGTTTCAATCAGCTATGTAGTGAGACTTTACTGGTATAACATACTTTGACAAATTGTAATTTATCTATGTTTTTCAAGTTACCAATTAGTTGTCTGTAGTGTTTGGTGTAGCTTTGTGAACTTAACTGCACACATTAATAGCAGTGTCTTTTCTGTCTTGTGTCTCTTATATCGGCCTTGAGTTTGTCCAGGGAAAGGAAAAATGCTCCATGCAGTGGGGCTGCCCCTACACTACAAGGGTAAATACTTATTTAGGTCTAGGCTTCTAGGAGCCTGCAAAAGCAGTTTTACTTACCACTCTGGCAGCCATCGCTCTCCTCTACCCCCTGGCAGTTGGCTGTCCCTTGGTTTGTCCAGTGCAGGGCTATGTGCTTTGCAGTGCACTTGATGACAACAGAGGACCTGTGACCTCCGGAGCATAGGGGAGAGGGGGTTGCGGGGACTGGTCTTATAGCCTGGTGGAAGCCTGTGGCAGCTGAGGATCAGGCTTTTACAGTCCCTGTCCTGTACAGTAGAACCCAGAAAGGCAGAGGTAAAAGTAACACAAAGAGCCAATCAGATGTGTTGCAGTGCAAGAAGTACACTCATCAGTTTGTTGGTGCTCTTTTTACTGTCCAGACTGGGGGAGGGATTACGAGGCGTGTAAATGAAAGGGAACCCACAGCAGAGCCAGACCCCCCCCCCTTCCCCTCCCCATGCCAAGCAGAACTGTGTATTTTGCAGTTTGACTGGAATTCAGCTTTATTTGACTTTTTATTATTTTCTAGTATAAGATTTCTAAAATGTTTTAATCCTGTGTGTTTTTTTTTTATAAATTAGAATCACACACCATAAATTATACATCAATGAGGTTTTATCTCCAATAACCATCCTTCTTTTATTTCCAATACTTTGACATTATAAAAGTGGTTCTGGAAAGAAATGTCCTTGCCCATGTTAAAAGTAGAACTGAAGGCAAAACCTTTTTTTCATTTTGGGTAGCGTAGGGGAGGGATATACAGCACCCATTGGCAAGTTTTTTGGGGGGGTTTTTTGGCATCTGTGTCCCATTGGGGAGATTTAATTCCTGTCCCATAGCCAAAACAGAAAATGAGAGGAAATCTTCCAAACTGAGGGAATCCCTGGTTGTCACCAGAACTATGTGTCAGAGACTGGGTCTGAACCTGTGTCTGGTAATGTCTCTTCTGGCTGAGCTACCTGGAATGCTGGACAGCTTCCTGGATAATTACTTGAATAATCCTGCCATGACCTTGTTTGTCACGAACCTAGAACCCTTTGCTCCTCCAACGAACTTCCTGATCTAAGCCATGTCTCTGCACTTTCTGTTTGCCGGATTATTTTGCTCTCTTCAGCCAGTATCTCCCTCTCGTCTTCCCTGCTACCATTCATATTTTGCTACAACTCGTTATCAACCCTTGGCTTGTTTTTCGACTATGCCTCTGCCTGATCCCAACCTGCAACTACTCGTTACTGACCTTTGGCTTGTTTACTGACTACGCTTCCATGTGATCATTACCTGCTTAATCCGCTACTGGATCCCGGCTTGCTGACCTCCTGGAGGGGTGATCCTGAGGACCGTGACCTGGTGCTAACATGCAGCAAAATCAATCTCTACCCATCAGGAACTCTGGTGAACACTGGTTAGTACTTAGACTCAGGTGAGCCCGGGTCATCTGCCAGGATGACTTGGCTGTGTACCTATCCTGCTGGTTTCTGTGTGAGCCTTTCCACTGCTGTAGCAACTGGTCTTCAAGCCTGACCCCTGATTGTGACACTATGTCCTCATTTGAAGATTTCCCCTCTATTCCTGTTCTGGTGACAACCCAAAATTTGAGATTTTCTTTCACTCTCCATTATAAAGGTAAACAGGACAATGGTGAATCTGTTTAATGCGGGGCCCAGACAGCAATAAAACATTGATAGGTGTTCTAATCCCTCTCCACTCTGTCCAAAACGAAAAACATAAGTTTTGCCTTTAGTTATACCTTAAAAGAGATATTTACATGCACTCCATGGAAGGTATAGGACACTTCGTCCTATTGTGACAGAGCTCAGGAATCACTTTGTGAAATGCTGTAGAGCTAGTTGGCATGACTTCTCCATTATTTCTAGCACATTATGATGAATGTGTTGCTGTGAATTGTAGGTAAAATGTGTTTTGGCCTAGGGCATGCAAGCTTGTGGAATGTTAAATGCGTAATATCCCACAAGAGGTGATCTCAAAACAATTAAAAGGCAACCTCACCACAGCTATAAATTCTGCACGTGTCATTAAACAAAGATATTACTTGTCATATCACGGTTCTTTATAACATGAAGTACATGTGGTAGCCCTGTACAGCCCCAATATGTAATACACCTACAGGTGAAACTCGAAAAATTTGAATATCGTGCAAAAGTTCATTTATTTCAGTAATGCAACTTTAAAGGTGAAACTAATATATGAGATAGACATTACATGCAAAGCAAGATAGTTCAAGCCGTGATTTGTCATAATTGTGACGATTATGGCTTACAGCTCATGAAAACCCCAAATCCACAATCTCAGAAAATTAGAATATTACATGCAATCAATAAAACAAGGATTGTACATAGAACAATATCGGACCTCTGAAAAGTATAAGCATGCATATGTACTCAGTACTTGGTTTGAACTCCTTTTGCAGCAATTGCTGCCTCAATGCGGCGTGGCATGGAAGCTATCAGCCTGTGGCACTGCTGAGGTGTTATGGAAGACCAGGATGCGTCAATAGCGGCCTTCAGCTCTTCTGCATTGTTTGGTCTCATGTCTCTCATCTTTCTCTTGGCGATGTCCCATAGACTCTCTTGGGGTTCAGGTCAGGCGAGTTTGCTGGCCAATCAAGCACAGTAATCCCACGGTCATTGAACCAGGTTTTGGTGCTTTTGGCAGTGTGGACAGGTGCCAAGTCCTGCTGGAAAATTAAGTCAGCATCCCCATAAAGCTCGTCTGCGGACGGAAGCATGAAGTGCCCAAAAATCTCCTGGTAGACGGCTGCGTTGACCCTGGACTTAATGAAGCACAGTGGACCAACACCAGCAGATGACATGGCTCCCCAAATCAACACAGACTGTGGAAACTTCACACTGGACTTCAAGCATCTTGCAGTGTGTGCCTCTCCATTCTTCCTCCATACTCTGGGTCCTTGGTTTCCAAATGAGATGCAAAAGTTTCTCTCATCAGAAAAGAGGACTTTGGACCACTGAACAACAGACCAGGTCTGTTTTTCTTTAGCCCAGGTAAGACGCTTCTGATGTTGTTTGTTGTTCAGGAGTGGCTTGACAAGAGGAATATGACATTTGAAGCCCATGTCCAGGATCCGTCTGTGTGTGGTGGCTCTTGATGCACTGACTCCAGCCTCAGTCCACTCCTTGTGAAAGTCCCCAACACTTTTGAATGGCCTTTTTCTGACAATTCTCTCCAGGCTGCGGTCATCCCTGCTGCTTGTGCACCTTTTTTCTTCCACACTTTTCCCTTCCACATAACTTTCTATTAATGTGGTTTGATACAGCACTTTGGGAACATCCACCTTCTTTTGCAATTACCTTTTGAGGCTTTCCCTCCTTATGGAGGGTGTCAATGATGGTTTTCTGCACAACTGTCAGGTCAACAGTCTTTCCCATGATTGGGATTCCTACTGAACCAGACTAAGAGACCATTTAAAGGCTCAGGAACCCTTTGCAGGTATTATGGCTTAATTAGCTGATTAGAGTGGGACACTTTGAGCCTAGAATATTGCATCTTTTTACAATATTCAAATTTTCTGAGATTGTGGATTTGGGGTTTTCATGAGTTGTAAGCCATAATCATCACAATTATGACAAATCACGGCTTGGACTATCTTGCTTTGCATGTAATGAGTCTATCTCATATATTAGTTTCACCTTTTAAGTTGCATTACTGAAATAAATGAACTTTTGCACGATATTCTAATGTTTTGTGTTACACCTGTAAAGTAGTGAAACATTTCCAGAAGCATAAGTGCTGCAATTACATCTGAATTTTCATCATCACTCTTTCCCTTTTTTTTTTTTTGCTGTAAATGGTATGGATAGTGTTACAGTTAACTACTTGGAATTGTGAATTTTTTTCCTGTATACTACTTGGAATTGTTTACTTTGCTGTCCTTAAACAGTTGCCATCACCAAAGAAAAACTTAAAGTAGATTTCTGTTAAGAAAACGTTATACTTGCTTTTCAGATGACCTGTGTCTATTGTCTGTGTTCTGTTGCAGCGCTATAGCCTCCGTTAGACTCTTTCAGCATTCATCATTTTTACGAGTGTCGGATGCATGCTTCCCCTACCACATACCGTGGTTCCTTCTGCTGACCCCTATCTCACTACAGTGTCCTGTAGGGGCCAGAGGATGGAACCACAGGATAGGTGTGGGGGGAGGGGGGGGGGGATCATAGGCATTTTACACACCCAAAAGTCAAGGGCATAGTGGCAGGGGTCACAATTGTGGCCTGGTCCCATGCTCCTGGGGGGCCCCTAGGGCTCCACTGTACACCTGGCTAGGAAGGGCAGCAGGGGCAGCATATAGAGGGACCGATGCAATGGGACTTTCAGCGGCTGCAGGAGGAAAAGGGAGGGATCAGTTCCTCTACATGCCGCCCCACTGCCACTCCTCTCCTGCAGCTCTGCCAGCTTCCTTCCTCCCCTCTCCCACCAGATGCTGTGGGGCATATGTCAGGATGGAGATCGGGGAAGGGGCCTGTTAATATGTCATTTACTGCCAGCTTTCTTGTCTTAATGAATACGTCAGTGATCTTTTCATTCATAAGTGAGACATAGTAAACCATGTTTACTATGCTTTAGTTTGGGAATAAACGGGAAGCTCTGTACAGAGATATTCCTGTCCATTCATTCTGTGCAGCTGAGCTTGCAGAGACAGAGGTTGAGAGCTGTGTCCTCAATCTCCTTTCTGTGTCTCAAAGGCAGAAGATCAGAAATCTATTTAGACCCCTAATATCTCACCAAAGCCCCCTAACGGGGCTCCTAAAAAAAATTGTAAAAAATAATAAAAAATAACATTTTAATAAGTAAAATAAAATGGTAAAAAATAATGTAACTAAAAATAAAAAACTATTGACACCAGTGGTGGAACTACCAGGGTCACAATGGACACACTTGTGACTGGGCCCTGACATTCCGCCACTGTGGGGGGTCCTCAAGACGGCAAGAAGGGGGTCTGCTGCAGTGTGAAAGGGTCCCACCATGGGACTGTAATAAAGGGCCCCGTTATGGGAGTAAAAGGCCACGGGATCAGTGGGAAGGGCCCCAGCTGGGGGCCAGGGGGGCTCTACATGGTTTCTTGCACCAGGGCTCTGAAGGTTTTAGTTATGTCTCTGCCAAAAATGTTGAATGTTGAAAAGTCTACACACCCAAAAATTCTGAATACTGAAAAGTCTAAAGCAGCCCATACATGGATCATTTTTGTTCATTCAACCAGTGGGTGGATAGGGAAATCCTTCCCACATTGTTATTATATTCTGACAGTGGGACTTTCCTGCCGTCAGAATACAATGATCAGTGTTGCCAACTATAGCCGATGGCACTGATTGTTTGGGGAAACCCAACAGACTGGTCGTACATCAATAAATAGACTGACTTGTGTACAACCAGCCTGCCCGTACATGCTGAACCAGCCAAATTTCGATCCAGCTTTACAGAGGCCATAGCACCCCTATACAAAGTGAAAACAAGTAATGTGAGGGCTAAGTGTAACACCTCTTCTTTCTGTAGAGACCTTTTTTTTTGCACTGAATGAAGGAGTTTGGAGATTTGGAGGAGGCTGAGAACAATTGAAGGAACTTTTCTGAGTTAAGAATACATACTTGAATAGAATTTTAATTGTTTATACACCTGTATTTAGTATCACTTTATACTCATGTATAGTACAACTACATGTACTAAAATGTATAAACTACAAAAAAGATAAGAAGATGTGTGCCACCCATGTGATCAGATTCTGGAAATCAAATTGAGTTTTGTGAACAGTTTTGGGGTATCATTAATTTTGAACTGACACCAACAGCAGAATGCATGAATGTGGTGCAGTTTCAAAGTGGTGCGGGAAACACACAGGATTTGCTGCATTTCCCACACAGCATATATGTGAACCAGGGGTGGACTGACAACTCATGGGGCCCCTGGGCAACAGGGGATCATGGGGCCCCTGTGTCCTTGCCCAAACTCAAAAAAGCCTATGAAAAAGGTACCAGGGGCATCTCATGGGACCCCCTACTGACCCCGGGCCCTCGGGCGGTGCACGAGTTTCCAAATGGTCAGTCCGCCCCTGATGTGAACCAAGGCTTACTGTATATAGTAGAATGAGCCATTTGCAATCATGATAGATGGAAGCTATGCAATAAAAATGGCACTGAAAGATATTTGACAGCATCTCTAAAACAAATAAACTGCTTGCATTTCTTACCTACCTAGGCGTGAAGCAAGCATAGGGTTGACAGCCATAAAGCTGGATATTCAAAACCAGACACCAATGGTTTCTCCTAGATTTCCTTGAAAGCATTAATATATTATAAATGCACACTTTTTTATTACAGGCAAATTTAGCAAGACAGAAGAAAGAGGATATGTGACGTGCAATCACCTATAGTAGGCAATCAAATTTCAGCTTACTTCAGATAAGTCACTTAAAGCTGAATATCACCCAAAAGGGGAAGTTCCGTTTTATGTCCCCCTCCCCTACATTTGGCACACTATATAATTTGGAACGGAGCAGGTACCTGGTCTTGGTAGGTACCTGCTCCCACTTCCATTCAGATTAAAGAGGAAGTTCGGCCCCCTGTCTTTGCCCAGAGCCTTCTGGAACACATCAGGGATCCCAGGAGGCTGCGGGACCATTCACAAGGGTAGCGCGGTTTGCACATGTGCAGTGGGAAGTTGGCTGTGAAGCCACAAGCAGTCACAGCTGGCTTCCCACAGTAAACATGCCGGGGCCCCGAAGACTGGCAAAAAACCAGGCCCAGGTGAGGACAGTGCTGGATTCTTGGACAGGTAAGTGTCCTTTTATTAAAAGTGAGCTGCTACAGTATTTGTAGCTGCTGACTTTGAATTTTTTTTTCTTTGTAGGGTGAAGATCTTGTTTATGAAATGATTGCTGATTGGTTTCAATGGGTTACCACACTTTACAGATCTTGGGATTTGCATTTTCATTATCCACTTGTAGTTCACACTGTTTGTGGATCATTGAACTAATGCAGTAATTAGGGTTGTATCTGTCCGGGATACACCTGGACAGTCCGGGTTTTAAATAATGTGTCCCTGTTCTGAGATTAGGGCTACAGCAACAGCTACAGTGTCTCTGCTCTTTCCACATAATAATTGCACTGCTAGGCCAATGTTCTTCCTCCCCTGTCTCCCCCCAGCACTCTCAGCACATGCACTCCATGTGCTCCAGCGCTTGATGCAGACAGGCGTGGAGATGGAGCATCCGTGTTGCTGGTTTCTCTGGCTGGTTGCAGAAGGGACACGGAGGTGGAGGCAGAGCCTCCATGCTGCTGGTTGCTCTATGGACAACTGTGGGTGGAATAAAAGTGCATTGCCCAGCCTTGGAGATTGCACTGGGAGACTAAGGTTGAATTCACACTAATAGTTGCATAGTATGTTGTTGGGATTTTGTGGCATGTTTGGGACTCAACAAAGTGTTTTAAAGTGGTCGGGGTGGGGGGAAATTGAGAGCAGGATGAATTTGTGAGGAGGGTATGTACAGATGGGTGTTAAGCTAGCTGGTTTCAGTTGCTCTGTGCATGCTGCTGTCCAGTGGCCTCTGCAGTGATGGAGCAATGAATTTGGGCTTGTTCACTCTAGTGGTTGGGGGGCAGTAAAACCCTGCCTTTGAGTCACACTTTTACACCCCTGCCAGATGCTACCCCTTGAGCTGCAGGGACAGCAGCCAGGGGTGCAGAATAGCTACAGTATGGAGGAATTATAGCCTTTGTTGCTTTCAGCGGGTTTAACGTCTGCCGAATGCAAGCCATTCAAGTGAATGCTGCCCGCAACTGTGGTGATCAAGGGGATAAAGTAGGCGGTGAGGAGGAGATACAATGCCTCCTCACCGCCTGTCAAATGCTCTCTGAAAAGAGATCCAAATGCAGATTTCTCTTTAGAAACCAACACTAGTGTGAACATTTTATTTTTTTCTACATACTTACTTGTAAAATCCATTTCTTTGAGTACATCACAGGATACAGAGCATGCTATAATCATTACTATCTGGGTTATATGCCACCTATAGGTGAATGGACACTGGCAGGAAGTCCTCCCCTATTTTAGCATCCAGTCATTTGAATGAATCCGATTATGCAGACCCTTGATTCCTATTAGAACACTTTTGAGATTGGCAGTAGTCTTACAGAGAGCTGAACTTCAGTGGACATCACCTTCAAGACACTGGCGAAAAAACTAATGGACTTACTGTGTAGGAGGAGTTATATAGGGGAGGACTTCCTATCTGCTTTTGGTCTGTCACTGTCCATTCACCTATTCACTTGAAAGTAAAGAAAACCATTGTAGCTGCAAGATGTATATGTCCCCAGCTGCTACCTCTGCAGCTAAAGGGGAGTGGTTGGGGGTTGGTAAAAGCGCTGCTCAGTTGCAGGGTTTTACTGCCCCTTAACTGCCATCATACCCTCCACACTCCTATCCTGTATAAACTAACCACAGTTATGCCCTCCACACTCCTCTCCCACACATACTAACCGCTGCCATACCCTCAACATTCCTCTTCCACACATACTAGATGCCATCACACCCTCCACACTCCTCTCCCACACATACTAACTGCCGCCATATCCTCAACATTTCTCTTCCACACATACTAACTGCCATCACACCCTCCACACTCCTCTTCCACACATACTAACCGCCATCACACCCTCCATACTCCTCTTCCACACATACTAACCGCCATCACACCCTCCGCACTCCTCTCCCACACATACTAACTGCCTCCATATCCTCCACACTCCTCTTCCACATGTACCAACCGCCATCACACCCTCCACGCTCCTCTTCCACACATACTAACCGCCATCACACCCTCCACACTCCTCTCCCACACATACTAACCGCCATCACACCCTCCACACTCCTCTCCCACACATATTAACTGCCATCATACCCTCCACACTCCTATCCTATATAAATTAACTGCAGTTATGGCCTCCACACTCCTCTCCCACACATACTAACCGCCGCCATATCCTCAACATTCCTCTTCCGCACATTAACTGCCATCACACCCTCCACACTCCACTCCCACACATACTAACCGCCATCACACCCTCCACACTCCTCTCCCACGCATACTAACCGCCGCCATATCCTCAAAATTCCTCTTCCGCACATACTAACTGCCATCACACCCTCCACACTCCTCTCCCACACATACTAACCGACATCACACCCTCCATACTCCTCTTCCACACATACTAACTGCCATCACACCCTCCACACTCCTCTCCCACACATACTAACTGCCGCCATATCCTCAACATTCCTCTTCCACACATACTAACTGCCATCACACCCTCCACACTCCTCTCCCACACATACTAACCGCCATCACACCCTCCACACTCCTCTTCCACACATACTAACTGCCATCACACCCTCCACACTCTACTCCCACACATACTAACTGCCGCCATATCCTCAACATTCCTCTTCCACACATACTAACTGACATCATACCCTCCACACTCCTCTCCCACACATACTAACTGCCGCCATAGCCTCAACATTCCTCTTCCGCACATACTAACTGCCATCACACTCTCCACACTCCACTCCCACACATACTAACTGCCATCACACCCTCCACACTCCTCTTCCACACATACTAACCGCCATGACACCCTCCACACTCCTCTTCCACACATACTAACTGCCATCACACCCTCCACACTCCTCTTCCACACATATAACCCGCCATCACACCCTCCACACTCCTCTTCCACACATACTAACCGCCATCACACCCTCCACACTCCTCTTCCACACATACTAACCGCCATCACACCCTCCACACTCCTTTTCCACACATACTAACCGCCATCATACCCTCCACACTTGTCTTCCACACATTCATACTGCCATCATGCCCTCTCCTGCATTTACTTCCTGCCTTCATAGACTCCACATTTCTTTTAAGCACATACTCTCCTGCAAATACTGGCCACTCTTACACCCTCCTCACTTCTCTCTTGCAAATACTACCTACCGACAAATCATCTGCACATAATGTCACACACTTCGTACTCCTTTTCTACACATACCATCATACGCTCCTCACTGCTGCATATACTGCTGTACATTTCACACTCCTTTCCTGCACATACCGTAATACCCTCTGTACTTAAAGAAAATGAAAAGGAACACCCCTGGTCCTCACTGCACTTACAGTACTTCTGTGGTAATGGAGGAGTTTTATTTTATTTTAAATTATTGTGCTGAGGCTTTTACACTGCTCAAAAAAATTAAAGGAACACTTTTTAATCAGAGTATAGCATCAAGTCCATTAAACTCCTGGGATATTGATCTGGTCAGTTAAGTAGCAGAGGGGGTTGTTAATCAGTTTCAGCTGCTTTGGTGTCAATGAAATTAACAACAAGCGCACTAAATGGGCAACAATGAGACAACCCCCAAAACAGGAATGGTTTTACAGGTGGAGACCATTGACATTTTTTTCCCTACTCATCTTTTCTGACAGTTTTTCACTAGTTTTGCATTTGGCTAGGGTCAGTGTCACTACTGGTAGCATGAGGCAATACCTGGACCCTACAGAGGTTGCACAGGCAGTCCAACTCCTCCAGGATGGCACATCAATACGTGCCATTGCCAAAAGGTTTGCTGTGTCTCCCAGCACAGTCTCAAAAGCATGGAGGAGCATCCAGGAGACAGGCAGTTACTCTAGGACAGGGGTAGGCAACCTTTGAGAGGTTGAGATCTACCTGAACAACATGAAAGAAATCAAAAATCACTGGGATTCGACGCCATTAAAAAAAAAAAAGCTAGCAAGACCTAAATAGCAAGGAAAATGTAGGAAAATATAATAAAACAAATGTCACTGTAAAAATACAAACTTAGCCTAGCTTAAAAATGGACAGTGTCAGTCAGTAGGCTGTGGACTTGTCAGTAGGGCAGAGGTTGGTGTCAGTCAGTAGAGCAGTGGATGGTGTCAGTCAGCATGGCAGTGGACGGTGTCAGTAGAGCAGTGGACGGTGTCAGTAGGGCGGTGGATGGTGTCAGTAGTTTTTATTTTTACATATTTTTCTTTAAGAGCCCTGTTGAAAGGGGAGCACTTGGGGGAAGGGTCAGGCAGCAGAAAAAAAGAGGAACAAGGACGGTAGGGGTAGCGGGGGAGGCATTTACTAGAACCGATCCCCTGGATTTTCCTCCTGCAGCAGCTGTATGCTGGTTGGAGGGTGAGGAGGAGATGCTATCTTTCAACTGCTCCAGGAGGACAATAAAGGGGATCGTCGGAAGGCAGGTATTTTAAATATCGGAACTCTCAGCAAGTGGTTGGGGATCGGGATTTCTCTGCTGGGCTCCAGCATAAGGCTGCTTAGGCAGCTGCCTTAGAGCATCAGGGTGGGGGAGCAGAAAAATCCCAATCCCTAGCCACTTGCTGGGAGATCAGACTTTTAAAATACCTTTCCATGGGAGGGAAGGGGGGAGAGAGGACACTGCTGGTGGGGTCAAAGGGGGGCAGAGGACATTGTTGGGGAGGGGGAAAGGGGGCCAGACAACACTGCTATGGGGGAAAGGGGGGCAGAGGACATTGCTGGGGGGGAGGTCACTGCTATGGGGGAAAGGGGGGGTCAGAGGAAACTACTGTGGGGGGGGGTGATATGAAGGGTGGCCCTGTCCATAGCAGTGTCCTTGGAGCATCACCTCCTCCCCTTTCTCCGGTAGTGTCCCCCTGCCCCCCCTTTCCCCATAGAAGTGGCCTCTGCCCCCCTTCTCCCCCCCCAGCAATAGATTGGTCCTAGCAACCAATCACCTGCGGGTTAATATGAAAAGTTCATTTGGCCAGCTCCTCCTCCCTCCCTCGGTCCTGAGCCCTGCTGTCCTCTGCTATCCGCTCTTGCACTAAGAATGACAACAGCAGCGGAGGAGGCTTAAGGGAAAGGGGGGGAGAAGGACCTGTTAGCAATCTACTTGTCACCTTCCCGCAGACATCAGGTAGACCGTGATCGACGGGTTGCCGACCCCCGCTCTAGGTTGGGATGAAATTCTTGGACCTGTTTTCAGACCCTATGCTGGTGAAGTGGGTCCTGGGTTCCTCCTGGTGCACGACAATGCCCAGGCCTCATGACGAGAGTAAGCAGGCAGTTCCACGTGAAGGCCATACAAACTACTGAGTACCATTTTGAGTTGCTGCAATAAAATTATAGCAAAATGGACTAGCCTGCTGCATCATTTTTCACTTTGATTTTCGGGGTGTCTTTGAATTCAGTCCTCTGTAGGTTGATAATTTTCATTTCCATCAAACGATGTGGCATCCTTATGTTCCTAACACATTACCCAGTCCATATCAGTATAGATATCCAGCATTATATTTTTCCCCATTGAGATCTGATGTGTTTTCAAAGTGTTCCTTTAATTTTTTTTGAGCAGTGTATGTGTCTATGAGACTCTTACTTGTGGCACAGCAATCTAATCATATTATATGGGTACAGGCATTCTTTTGTTTTATTTAACCATGCCCCCTTTAACCCCCTCTCACTGTCAACATGATTTGGCCCCACCAACTGTTCACCTCAGCACTCTATGTGTGCCATATTACTACTCTCCTTGGGGCACCCAAAGGTGCCCCAGGTCTTTTACAATCCTATAGTGTATACTACAAAAGAAAAATGCAGTGTACCGCTAAAGGGTTCGGTTTGGCTTGAAGAAAATGTGGCAACCCTACAGTATGTCCTTTTTATACCTGAAACATGAATGGTCTATAGAAGACAAAGTAAAGCACAATACCTCAGAATTCTTGTTCCATCTATATTCTCCAGAGGTGGATTCAATTGATGTGCGATTCTTCTTCACTGTCTTTCTGCTGTCTGATTCTAGCTTTGTTTCTGGTTTTGGGTGATCATGAACTCCCTTTGTCTTAAAAATGAAGAAAATATGAATGTAAAAATATAGCAAAACCTATAAAAACAATAATTATAAGCTTTATTACAAAGCTGGATCCATTTTAAAGTAGTTGTAAAGGCTCAAAGTTGTTACCTTCATGCATTCTATGCATGAAGGTATAAAACCTTTTCTGTTTAGCATTCCGCCAAACCCTTCCTAATACTCACCTAAGCCCCCTCTTGATCCAGCGATGTGCACTGGAGCCTTGGCTATCTTGAGACTCCCTCTCCTCATTGGCTGAGACAGCCTTTGGCTCCATCTGCTGTCAATCATAGCCACTGAGCCAATGAGAAAAGAGAGGGGGCAGAGTCTAGCTTTGTGTGAATGGATGGAGCAGTGGCTTGGGAACAAGCCTGCTCAGGTGCCCCCATAGCAAGCTGTTTGCTATGAAGGCACAAGACAAGAGGGAGGGACCAGGAGCGCCATCGGGGGACCCAAGTAGAGGAGGATTCTGGCTGCTCTGTGCAATACCACTGCACACAGCAGGTAAGTATAGACATGTTTGTTATTTTGTTTTAAATTAGGCCTTTAGTATCACTTTAAATGCTAGTATCTTAGATTGTGACTATTTGGTGCAATTGCTCCTGGTGTGGGGTGGATAAAGATGCTGCAGAACGGGTTCAGTTAGCCTTGGGGATCAATTTAAAAGAAATCTAAAGTCACAGCATACACTTTACTACATTTTATAACATCAGCATTGCAATGGCAATACAAACAAGATTTATATTCAATAATCTAATATAAGCTTACTTCCTGGATTCCCTGAATGCTTTACAGATTCTTCTTTGCTGTTTACTTTCCATTCCTAAAGACTACATACTGTATTGCATGATCCCTTGCTGCCTGCAAGCTGTGATTCCTGTACTGTCTTCACCTCCTGAAACTCCTCCTGTCAGCACCTCTGTACTTCAGAAGGCAAACTCTGTGAAATGTGTGACACAGCAGTGCCTACTCCCAGGGCATTGTGAATATGTGTCACAGAATTCAAGGAAGTAAATGTGTTGTAATCTTCACAAAGTACATTTACAAACTTCATGATTGTTCAGATTAACTGCTTGCTACCCACCCACAGTATATCTACTGCAAGCTGGAGGTAGCTGCAGGCTAGGCAGTGTACATGTACGTCGCTGCCTGCTTCCAGGTTTTGGTGCGTGCGTGCGTGCGTGCGTGTGCGTGCGTGTGCGTGCGTGCGTGTGTGCATGCGTGCAGCCCCCTGCTGACCTGTGCTGTGAATGGACACAGCACAAACTTGTTAGCAGGTTTTATGTAAATGATTTTGCCTGAAACCTGCTAATCGGCTGTGTTCAGTCACAGCACATAGTTCTGCAAACACACAGAACAGTGATCTGGCTGTTTCTTCTCCCTGAAAAAAAGGAGCCTATTTTAAATGACTCTGTGCTGATAGGCTCACTTTAACCATCTTTAATATAGCCACACCTAAAAGGTTATATTCAACCATTCACATCAGCACCTATCCTAGAAGGAAATGATATACATTTATAATTCAGGAGTAAGGGCAGTCTCTGTATGCAGCAGGGCTTACTTGTCAGATGTAAGCATTTGGGTGTCTACGCTGCTGCCCGATTGCTTCCACACACCCCGCTAAAGTGCCAGCAGTTGGCATAACCCCCCCTGCGCAATGTACCCATGGTCCACTTACCCATCTGCGGGCCTGGGCCCGGCATAGAGTAGACGGGAGGGAGGAGAGCGTACACATGCCTGCTCTTCTCCCCTTCTCCTCTTCTTGCTTGACCCAGACGTGATGTGTATGACATTGCTTCCTGGTCCCTGTTGACAGACTTTCCGGCCATCAAGGCCTAGAAAGAATGTATTGCAGTGCGATGTGCCCTGCACTTCATTCAATGGATATCTAGACCCTGCACATTCAGGGTCCAGATATCTCAATAGAGAAAACCTGTCACCAACAAATGATCACATAGGGGACTTTTTCTCCCCTTTATGATGACAAAATAAAGTTAAGTAATAAAAAAAAATTTAATTCTAAAAAATGAACATTAGACCCAAGCATATAATCCCCCCCCCTCAAAAAACCACCCCCATATATATACGCACGTACAAACGTAAGCGCACACGTCGGGCGCCTACACATGAAAACGTTGTGATACATGTTATATATTGCTAAACTGATGACCTATAGGGGGCTTTAAAAGTGTTGGCTATAAAAAATATAGGGTAGTAAAGTTTGTCGCCATTTCACAAGCGCACGCAAATGCTGATGTCAGCTTATAGTTCTCAATTAACTACCACGGCACTGTTGAGCACTCTGGGAGTTCATTGATTCTTCCTGTCAGTGTGAAACTGCTTGCATGTACGGACAGACAGATTACACTGACAGTCTCCAGGAGTCCTGCATGGCACCAGTGATCAGCAATGCTTTACAAGCTCCAAAAAATGCATTTATTATCTTTTTTTTCAAAGGTGAATCTATCCTTTAACAAAGCATAAACCGGAGCTTGATTTGGCTGTTCAGCATACGCTTGTACTGAGCTCACAAGTGCTTCCATGTGCGAGGGTAACCTGAAGGAATAAAGTTTTTTGTTTGTTTTTTTCTCATTGGGGCTGACGCCTCATTTACTCGCTTCTGCTGAGCGTTAAGAGAACCCGACACTGCCCTTTCGTGATGAACACCGAATCGGTGCTTGTCACGCTGTAAGGTCTATCCCCTCACTTCTATTGCCTGAGTGTGGTACTGGAGACAGACAGGGAGGTGAGTATGAGATAAACATTAAAAGTTTAAGTTGCCATAAAGCCCCTTTTATTTTTAAAAGCCCCAGACATTCCTAAAAGCACCTCAGATTTAAATACGGCTTTGGTTAGAATTATATTTGCATAGCAGAACAAGTAGATTGCCATGAGGGGCAAGTAGATTGGGACCCCCTTTTAGTCCCTGGACAAGTAGTTTTTTTAAAACATTTCCACACCCCTGTCATATTGGTAAAGGGACACCAGGGCTGTACTGGAATGGATTAAGTTGGAGTATTTAGTCTCATTGGATCACATTTTAAAAGCAGCAAACATATTAAATTTGATGTAAACCCTAAAATAATTGCATTTAGTTTACTAAAGCACCAAGTATCATGATTGCCATTTTATTTTCATCTTTTTCCATCCTTTGTTGTATCTTAGTGCTGCTGATCTTCGGCAGCCTTGTTGAAGCCACTTTCTTTCTACATACCCTTGCTCCAGCGATGGTTGCATGGCATTTATCAGGGAGGGTTTCCTGATGGTGACAACAGTGGCACATGCCTGCATAATTTGTGCTGCAAAGCCCACCTGTAGTTTCCATAAGAACTCTGTGTGATAGAGTGGAAATGCAGTAATGCTATTGGGAGACACTGTCACCCTAATAGTAAGTTCCTGAACAGGGATCTGTTTGGCAAGATCACCTACTGTATATCCATAACACTTCCATAACATCAATAAATTAAAGCGTATATAAGATTTACATATACTTAAGCATCTTAAATAAGCCTCACCTAAAACCTAGTTTTGAGGTGGTGTCTACTACAGTGAAGGTAATAAGTATTTGATCCCCTGCTGATTTTGAATGTTTGCCCACTCACAAAGAAATCAGTCTAAAAATTGAATGGTAGGTGTATTGTAACACTGAGAGACAGAATAGCAACAAACAATTCAAAAGAAATGCATGTCTAACAAAGGATGCACTGATTTGCATGTTCATGAGGGAAATAAGTATTTGATCCCCTTCACAAAACATGACTTAGTACTTGGTGGCAAATCCCTTGTTGGCAATCAGACGTTCCCTGTAGTTGGCCACCAGGTTTGCACACATCTCAGGAGGGATTTTGGCACACTCCTTTTGGCAGATCCTCTCCAAGTCATTAAGGTTTGGTGGCTGATGTTTGGCAACTCAAACTTTCAACTCCCTCCACAGATTTCCAATCAGATTAGGGTCTGGAGACTGGCTAGGCCACTCCAGGACCTTAATGTGCTTCTTCTTGAGCCATTCCTTTGTTGCCTTTGCAGTGTGTTTTGGGTCATTGTCATGCTGGACCACCCATCCACAACCCATTTTCAATGCTGTGGCTGAGGGAAGAAGGTTCTCACCCAAGATTTTACAGTACATTGCCCCGTCTATCGTCCCTTTGATGCTGTGCAGTTGTCATGTCTCCTTAGCAAAAAAAACACCCCGAAAGCAGAATTTCCACCACGATGTTTGACAGTTGGGATGGTGTTCTTGGGGTCATAGGCAGCATTTCTTCTCCTCCAAACATGGCGAGTTGAATTGATGCCAAAGTGTTCGATTTTGGTCTCATCTGACCACAACACTTTCAGCCAGTCCTCTGCATCATTCAGATGTTCAGTGACAAACTTCAGAAGGGCCTGGACATGTGCTTTCTTGAGCAGAGAGACCTTGAGGGAACTGCAGGATTTCAATTCTTGTCGGCGTAGTGTGTTACCAATTGTTTTCTCGGTGACTGTGGTCCCAGCTGCCTGGAGATCACTCACAAGATCCTCATGTGTAGTTCTGGGATGATTCCTAACTGTTCTCATGATCATTGACACTCCATGAGGTGAGATCTTGCATGGTGCACCAGACCTAGGGAGACTGACAGTTGTTTTGTGTTTCTTCCATTTGCGAATGATTGCACCAACTACTCTCACCTTCTCACCAAGCTGCTTGGCCATAGTTTTGTAGTCCAGTCCAGCCTTGTGTAGGTCTACAACCTTGTCCCTGACATCCTTGGACAGCTCTTTTGTTTTTACCGTGGTGGAGAGTTTGGAATCTGATTGTTTGATTGCTCCCGTGGACAGGTGTCTTTTATACAGGTAACAAAATGAGATTAGCAGCTCTCCTTTTAAGAGGCTGCTTCTAATCTCAGTTTGTTACCTGTATGAAAGACACCTGGTCGCCAGACATCCTGCTGAATGATAGGGGATCAAATACTTATTTCCCTCATAAACATGCAAATCAGTACATAATTTGTTAGACATGCATTTCTTTTGAATTTTTTGTTGCTATTCTGTCTCTCAGAGTTACAATACACCTACCATTCGATTTTTAGACTGATCATTTCTTTGAGAATGGGCAAACATTCACAATCAGCAGGGGATCAAATACTTATTTCCTTCACTGTATATATTGATCGTTATTTGCCCTGCATAACACCCGATTTTAATTAGCCACCATATTTACTAGCATGGGTTAGCCATCTCAAACTCTTATAACTCAGATTCATAGCTATGCTCAAGACCAACCTCTCATATACATGGATATCCTGGGTGCTGGCTATTGTAGTCCATCTCTACCATCCATTAAGAATATGAAAAATTATCAGCTACACTCCACTTGTTCCTCTTGCAATATTTGTTTAATAATCAATGAATTGACTGCATACTGTAATGTCTCCACTCCAAAACCAACCTTTCAATGTGTTTCACTACTTCTGGCTTGCTCACAAGGAGTGGTGCATCTCCTAGCTTGTGAGCAAGCCAGGAGTGGTGAAACCCATCAAGAAAGATTGTTTTTTGGCTGGAGACATCAATGTATGCAGTCAATTAATTGATTATTAAAAAATATTGTGTGGCTGATATTTTTTCATACTCTTATTTTCTCTTGTCACGTACCTGAAAATATATAAATTGTCCTTCATGCCTCCAGAAGTTGGTCACAGGAAATCCACCATGGCCACGACAAGACACAAGTTTCAATGACCCTTTGCAATTTGGACATTGTTTACCTAGTGAAAAGAACTACTGGTGACATTTTTCTGCATTTATTTATATTATTAACCAATTACATTTAAAAAAAAACATTATAGTACCATAGACATGCAAAGGTCTCTTGATTTATATTACACTGGGTGTGAACTCCTGATTAAATAAATTCTGCATACACTGTACTTGTTCATACTGTCTGCTCACTCTGCCTATTACACCTGCCTGTATTAACTGTATTATTATTATACAGGATTTAAATAGCGCCAACAGTTTGCTCAGAGCTTTACAATATAACAGGAGACAATACTGCAACAATACAGTTCAATACAAGAGGGTTAGGTGGGTCCTGCTCCTTGGAGCTTACAATCTAAGAGGAAGGAGCTGGTGGTACAAAAGGTAATAACTGTGGGGTATGGACTGGTAGGAGGAATAGAAGATTCCGTTATTAGCTGAAGGCAGGATAGGCTTCCCTGAAGAGAGAGGTTTTCAGAGATCGCCTAAAAGTGAGTAGAGTAGGTGATAGATTGGGGTAGAGAGTTCCAGAGGATGGGGGAGGCTCTGGATAAGTCCTGGAGATGAGCATGGGAGGAGGAGACAAGGGAGCTAGAGAGCAGGAGGTCATGGGAGGATGGTTTGGGTGATATTTGGAGACAAGATTGGTGATATAATTTGGGGCAGAGTTATAAATGTTTTTTTATGTTATTGTTAATGTTTTGAATTTTATCCGTTGGGCAATGGGAAGCCAGTGGAGGGATTGGCAGAGAGGGGTGGCAGATATGGAACTGTTAGTAAGGTGGATGAGTCTAGCAGCAGCATTCATGATAGAATGAAGAGGGGATAGCCTGCAATGAGGTAGGCCAATGAGGAGGGAGTTACAATAGTCAAGGCGTGAAATAACTAGGGAGTGAATAAGTTGCTTAACAGTTTCAGAGGTTAAGAACGGGTGTATCTTGGAGATGATTTGTAGGTGAAGTCTACAAGATTTGGACAGTGATTGGATTTGGGGCTAAAAGGACAGATGGGAGTCTAGGATTACACCTAGCACTTTGGCATGAGGGAAGGGACTGATGGTTGTATTATTGATCTTGATGGAGAAGTCAGGGGAGGGGACACAGGCTGGAGGGAATAGTATGACATTAATTAGTTAATATATGAAGTCAATAGCCAGATCTATTAAAAAAGAATCATTACCACTGTTTATATGTAATTTACAGTATCTCACAGAAGTGAGTACTCCCCTCACATTTTTGTAAATATTGTATCTTTTCATGTGACAACACTGAAGAAATGACACTTTGCTACAATGTAAAGTAGTGAGTGTACAGCTTGTATAACAGTGTAAATTTGCTGTCCCCTCAAAATAACTTAACACACAGCCATTAATGTCTAAACCGCTGGCAACAAAAGTAAGTACACCACTAAGTGAAATGTCCAAATTGGGCCAAATTAGCCATTTTCCCTGCCCAATGTCATGTGACTCGTTAAGTGTTACAAGGTCTCAGGTGTGAATGGGGAGCAGGTGTGTTAAATTTGGTGTTATCGCTCTCACTCTCATACTGGTCACTGGAAGTTCAACATGGTACCTCATGGCTAAGAACTCTCTGAGAATCTGAAAAAAAGAATTGTTGCTCTACATAAAGATGGCCTGGGATATAAGAAGATTGCCAAGACCCTGAAACTGAGCTGCAGCAAGGTGGCCAAGACCATACAGCAGTTTAACAGGACAGGTTCCACTCAGAACAGGCCTCGCCATGGTCGACCAAAGAAGTTGAGTGCACGTGCTCAGCGTCATATCCAGAGGTTGTCTTTGAGAAATAAACATATGAGTGCTGCCAGCATTGCTGCAGAGGTTGAAGGGGTGGGGGGTCAGCCTGTTAGTGCTCAGACCATACGCCATACACTGCATCAAATTGGTCTGCATGGCTATCATCCCAGAAATAAACCTCTTCTAAAGATGATGCACAAGAAAGCCCGCAAACAGTTTGCTGAAGACAAGCAGACTAAGGACATGGATTACTGGAACCATGTCCTGTGGTGTGATGAGACCAAGATAAACTTGGTTCAGATGGTGTCAAGCGTGTGTGGCGGCAACCAGGTGAGGAGTACAAGCAGTACAGTCAAGCATGGTGGTGGGAGTGTCATGGTCTGGGGCTGCATGAGTGCTGCCGGCACTAGGGTGCTACAATTCATTGAGGGAACCATGAATGCCAACATGTACTGTGACATACTGAAGCAGAGCATGATCCCCTTCAGAGACTGGGCCGCAGGGTAGTATTACAACATGATAACGACCCCAAACACACCTCCAGGACGACCACTGGCTTGCTAAAGAAGCTGAGGGTAAAGGTGATGGACTGGCCAAGCATGTCTCCAGACCTAAACCCTTTTGAGCATCTGTGGGGCATCCTCAAACAGAAGGTGGAGGAGCACAAGGTCTCTAACATCTACCAGCTTCCTGATGTCATCATAGAGGAGTGGAAGAGAACTCCAGTGGCAACCTGTGAGGCTCTGATGAACTCCATGCCCAAGAGGGTTCTGGCAGTGCTGGAAAATAATGCTGGACACACAAAACATTGACACTTTGGGCCCGCTTTGGACATTTTCACTTAGGGGTGTACTCACTTCTGTGAGATACTGTAAATAATGAGTTGTTTGAAAAGGCATATGCCTTTATGATGCATTCTTATCAGATCTATATTTGGAAGATCACCCTCTAAAGTATCAATTTTCTGTAAAATAATTCCTTGTCTAAGAAAGATCAGGTGTGTGAAAGGTATTACTTTACTCTCTCACCAGATAAAAATGATCTTTAGAGATGTAAATTTTCATCTGTATGTGTTTAGAACAGTTCAGTTTTCATGAAGTTGCTCAAGATGACCAGGGCTACTTAACAACACCTGTTTTGCTGTTTTACTAGAGGCATTATCCCCATTTAGCACTTGCTTGTGTAACCCACCTATTCTAGACAGGGGACAGATGTGACTCAATGCATTTCTCTGCAGTACACAAGGATAAATGAGCTTATTCAATAATGCAGCACAAAGAATAGTGATAAAATGCGTGCAGTAACCCTTATTATCCAATCAAGTTTTAGAAAACTAAATTCATATCATTCTAGTTTTAAAAATCAGAGGCTTTTGGGTTGATTTACTAAAGGCAAACAGGCTGTTCACTTTGCAAGGGAACTTTCACTTTTTAAGATAATTGACTCTTAAAGCTGAACTCTGGGCATAAAAACCTGTGTAAATATATTCTTCAACAGCCACAAATGATATAAATAATTTTTTTGTGCACCAAATGTCTATACAAAGCCAGATATTATCTTGCAAAAGTAGCAGTGACATCATCACTGTAGTGTACATAGCCTGTGCAGGGAGCAGGGCCATGGGAGGACCAAGCATGCCCCAACCACTACAGGCTGCCTGCAGAAAACTACAGGAATGGGCAGACACTAGACCAATCACCCTGCACAAGGAGAGCAGCAGAAACTGGTCTTTAATACAGGAAGCTCCTGATACAAAGTTTGAGACTGGATTACTGCACTGATGTGGAAGAAGTACACATGCTCTGTGTGTCTATGGACACACAGAGCATAGCTCGGGAGGGTACATGCATGAGTGTCCCCTTAGCAAGTGGCTTCCTATGGGGGCTTTCAGCAGGGGGGAGGAGCCAGGAGCGCCGGCGGGGGACCTGAGAAGAGAAGGTTCAGGGCTACTTTGTGCAAAACTATTGTACAGAGCAAGTTAGTATGACATGCTTGTTATTTTAAAAATACCTTTAATATCACTTAAAGTGCAAGGAAAATAAAAGAACAGTAATGTTGCTTGCACATGAATGGAAGATGGAAGCAAGCAGAACTTCGCCTCATTCAGTGAGTTAAGGGAAAAGTCCCTTCAAAGTGAACAGCCTATTTGTCTTTGGTAAACTAACCCCATTGTGTCATCAAAGAAGACTAACAATAGGAGGCAAATTTTCATTATACAGTATAGGCTGTCTTATGCCTTATTTACAATGGTTTGTTTTTTTTTCTCCTTTTCTGCTATTGGGCCGTTGAGAGTGGGTGGGAGGGTCTGTTTCACCCTCCTTTTGACATTTCTCTGGTCTATAGGCTGGTGGCCAGTAGGTTCATTTTTAGCTCTGAGGAAGGGGGTTCAGCTCCCGAAACGCGTCAGCTTATCCGCATTTAGACACAGCATCTTTGTGACTTTTTTGTGGACCCTATACACTGCTTTTAATATCATTGGTTTGTGAGTATACATCCATTTGTTAATTCATTAAAACATGTGGTGTACCACGGTAATGCACGATGAGAGTGCGCCCTTGCCTGTTCTTTTTTATTAATGTTGTACCCATAAATGACTTATGGACAGACGCATACTTATATAGGAAAGAAAAGTGAAACTGAAACAAGGAGAAGTCTGCAACCCCATGAAATGTTGTCACAACAGAAAATGGTTCATGGGCTATTTTGACAAATTTGGCAGAAGACTTGGCAATAGGATGTCTTCCAATTTCTCAGAGGAGACTGATGGAAGAGGAATTCCCCTAGAAATGTGTATCTCTCCAAACTGGCATCTTGGCACCCCCGGCATGTGATGTCATCCAGGAGGTATGTAGGCACTGGCAGAGGTGGATTTTCCTCTGTGGACATGGAGACAACGGAGCATGGGTCCCATCTAGCCCATCCGGGCTTTCCCAGCACTCCTGAGCCTCAGAGTGGATCTCTGGTCACATCGGCTGCCAGTATACCATACTACAGTGCTCTTTCCTTCATCATGTTTGTGAGTGCACTTACATAAATATTTACATATACAGTGGGTATTGCAAATAATCACCCCCTCCCCTTTAAAATAATTGCATTTTGTTGCTTTGCAGCTTTAAATGAAAACAGACAGTTTTTGTTTTATCCAGCTGTATTTACTCAGTGCAGCCTATAACATCCAAGTGAAAAATATAACAATATGTCAAAATTTAGATAAAAAACCTATTACTGTAAACTCAGTCAGGTGTAGCTAATTACCTTCTCAATGGCACACAAAGCCACTTGACATTCAACTGTGGTCATTTTGCTTAGCTCAGCATGAAAAGGGCTTTCCTGGAGCATTTCAGTCCCTTGTAATGCAACTGAAGCAAATAATCAACTATGGGTGGCAAGGCACTGTCAAAAGATCTCCGGGAAACATTGTGGAGAGGCATAAGTCAGAAGATGGATAAAAAAAATTCCAAAGGATTTATCAATGCTTAGAAGCACAGTAAAGTCTATTATTGAGAAGTGGAAGGTATTTGATACAACAAAGACCCTCCCTGGATCAGGACATTGCTCCAAACTGGATGAAACTGGATGAAAGAGCCAGGAGGAAACTGGTCAGAGAGGTTACTAAGAGGCCTACAGCAACTCTGAAGCACTTGCAGGAATTTATGACAAAGAGTGGTCATTGTGTGCATGTTACAACAACATTACAAATTCTCCACAAATGTGCCTTGTATGGGAGGGTTGCAAGAAAAAAGCCACTCATCAAGAAAGGCCACATGCAGTCACCACAAAGCTTTGCCGAAATGCATCTTGTTGATTCTGAGGCCACATGGAAAAGGTGTTCTGGTTATATGAGACTAAAATTTTATTATTTGGCCACAACACTAAACCATATGTCTGGCGGAAATCGTATACAGCTCACCATCCAAATAACACCATTCCTACAGTAAAGCATGGAGGTGGTAATCTCCTGTTATGGGGGTGTTTCTCTGTAGCCGAAACTGGAGCACTTGTTAAGATAGAAGGCAAATAGATGGGGCAAATACCATCAAATTGTTGAGGAAAATCGGCTCCCCTCTGCCAGAAAGTTGTCAATGGGAAGAAGGTTTACCTTCCAACATGACAATGACCCAAAGCACACAACAAAAATGACCACACAATGGTTGAAGGAGATAAAGGTGAATGTCCTTGCATGGCCTAGCCAGAGACCAGACTTAACCCCATTGAAAATCTGTGGAATGACCTGAAGACTGCAGTCCACAAATGGCCACCATCAAATTTAACAGAACTTCAGCAGTTCTGCAAAGAAGAGTGGGTAAATATTGCAAAGTTAGTAGACATATCCCAAAAGACTAAAGGCTATCCGTAAATCAAAAGGTGGTTCAACAAAATATTGACATGATGGGATCCTTTTTCCAACTCAGTGATTCTGTTTTTGAATTTTTTTTTTCTGACATTTTGGTTTTATATCTTTCACTTAAATGTTATAAGTTGCACTGAGTAAATACAGCTGGATAAAAAAAGAACTGTGTCTGTCTTCATTTTAGGCTGCAAAGCAACAAAATATGATTATTTTAAATGGGAGTTATTCTTTTCTATACCCACTGTATTTACTGCACTATGATCTTTTTGTTCTGGATTTCTCTATCTTATTGCTTGTCCACATGATCCTGGAGCTTCCCCTTTGGTCATCCAGCAGCATTGGATCTTTACAAAAGATGCCAGCTTCAGAGGTTTACCCATGACTAATTAGCTAATTTGCAGGGCTTCCATACAGTGCTTTCATGTGCATTAGGAAGCACTATTGAAGGCCTTATTGACTATAGGAATAGAGGTATTTAACTGGAACTAGGATTGAGTGCCTGTTGTATCTTTTCTTTTTTACATGAGTTATTTTAAATCATTTTCATGCAGTTTTTAAAGCAGTATTAAGCTCAAAACAAAAAAAATTAATATATTGCAGTTTACCAATCATTAAATGTGGTGGCTGCACCAGATCCCTTTTTTAGGCTTTTTTCCTTCTGTTTTCACCTGGTGACCTGCCCAGTGACACATCCCCTGTATTAAAGTGCCTCAACTCTGGATGAAGGAGCACAGGGGGTGCAGCAGACTGCAGCATTGCCAGTCTGGGGGGAAGGAGGGTTAGATGTACTAGCAGATTTAAGTACACTAACAAAGTTAAGCCAAATTTCAGGTAACACTTTATAATCAGATACAGCTTTTTTTTTCCTTTTGGGATAAAGGTTTTAAATAAATAAAAAAAGCTGATCATTGTAAGCACCCCTGTTAGTGTTAAATGGATTGTTTCACCACTCTTAACGGATGGATTCTGCTAGAGAGCTTATTCTTTTGAAAAAACTACAAACTCACTGGCCAGATAACCAGATGAAAATAGAAGAAAGAAAGCCTAAAAAATCTAATGCAACCATCACATCTAAGAATTGGTAAGCTGCAAGCAATACTACTTTAACTCTTAATGAATTGGTCCCACAGAGATGTCTTACTACCTGTTATTCCTAGAGAAATATATGCCTGGCTAACTACTGTAAATGGTTTAGCTGCTCAGTGTCAGCACACCTCATGTATGAGAAATAAAGCAGCCAGTAGTAATCAACCATTCTTTTTATGTCATTATTTTTAGTGTAGGCCAGAAAATGAAGCAAACAACTGAACCTTTAACTTAACATGAGATCCAATGAACTGTGCTTTATTAAACCTATTAAATCAGCACTCCCTATGCAAATCTGTATTTGTGTAATTCAAAAGAACCTTCCTAACATAATGACATCATAAAACCATTAAAAGCATAAACATATTCACCTACTTTGCTGTTTCTGCCGTGCTTTGTCACAAATAGCAGGTCTCAGGTATATCTTTTTGCCTTCTGGAGTTGTGCAGTCATTGCTGCAGACAAGGACACCAAGGCAAGACTTCTTCAAAATACGAGAATTATGATTGTTGGTGTTACGCATAGCCCAGCCACTCAGGTGTCTCTGTGCATTTTTATCCGCAGAGCTGTAAATGTGTTTTACATAGGAGTCTGGCCAGTCCTGGAACCAGTCCGTTTTCTCCAAATCCTGAAAAAGGGACAGTTATTACTATATAACCTTTGAGTATATATTTACATAAGTCTTCAATATGTTACTTAACATTGATTGTGGTGTAAACTGTATTTGTATGTAATATATAAACTATAACAGTCTGTAAAACCTCATACACAGTGCCTGTGTTGAATGTGACCTCTTGCCTGGGAATGGTATGTTAACTGTTGTTTTAGTGCAGGTTGCATTTATAGGCTTGATATCAACTGTTATTGCAGCTATCAGTACCCAATGCTACTGATCTACTGCATTTGCTGGACATCTCTAAACAGTTCATGCATTGAGTGTGTCTGTTATTATTTCTGCAGACAATTACAAAATATCAGTGTAAAGCCTCTGTTACAATAAAAGTATATATTTGTGTTTTGTACTAAAATAAATGTAACTCAAATTCCTGGCTATTATCATCATGCTGCTGTCTCCTATTAGCCCCATCCACTTGATGCTCCAAAAAGTCAATGCTGGAGTCCATACATAATACACAGAGTTTATTCAAATAAAGCAAGTGATCCATTATGCAGAAAGCTGACTTGTTTCATTTACAAAGCCTTATTCATAGTAATGTATGGTGCTACTTACACAGTTAAAGGAAACTTGTCATGAGAGTAAGATGTAGGCTAACTTACACCTTTACTTGTGCATATGCTAATGTCATGTCATGTCATTTCAAAAGTGGTTTTCAATATTTTTTAGCTTTACTTTTTTTTTTATAACAATGTCTGGTGATCCTGCCACGAGGCAATAAAAGCTCTATATTTGTCTTTAAATTTTTTACTGGTGTTGTCACTCTGTCAGACAGGCTTCCAATGGAGACTACAGGTGGCTATTGCAACACACATTAACAGCTTCCATACAGGGCACTTTTACCCCCTTCCTGCTCAGGCCATATTTCAGGTTTCAGCGCTCTCACACTTTGAATGACAATTGCGCGGTCATACAACATTGTACCCAAACCTAAATTTTATCTTCACACAACTAGAGCTTTCTTTTGGTGGTTTTTAATGAACACTGGGATTTTTATTTTTTGCTAAATTAACAAAAAAAGACCGAAAATTATGAAAAATAAAAACACGTTTTTCTTTGTTTCTGTTATAAAAGTTTGCAAATAAATAATTGTTCTTCATAAATTTAGGCCAAGATGTATTCTGCTACATGTCTTTGGTGAAAATAACCCAAATTAGGATGTATTTTTTAGTTTGTAGGAAAGTTATAGAGTTCACAAACTGAGATATATCTGAATATTGATCAATCCTAAAGTACTGACAGCCAATCTAATTTCTTGAGGTCCAAGAATGTCAGAACAGTACAGATATCCTCCAAATGACCCCTTTTTGCAGAGTAGACAGTCCGGCGTATTTTGTTAAGAGGCATGGCAAGTTTTTTGAAGTTGTATTTTTTTTTGTCATAATTTTTCGGAAAATGAAAAAATTATTTTCACTATTTTTTTTTTACATACTGTCACCAGTGCAGTACAGCGTCAATATATAACTGGCATGGCTGTGATCAGGGACACTGACTGGTGACAGTATGAAAAAAATATATATAATTTTTTTTATTATTTTTAATTTTTTATTAAATTGTTTTTCTTTTTTTTAAGATTTTTTTTTTCATATTTCACTATGACCAAAATAGTACAATGTTACTATAGTAACATTATACTACTTTGGGGAAGTAATCAGTATTTTTTTTTTTTTACACTACTTGCTTATAGCAAAGAAAGCATTTACCTGAATGACATCGATTCATTCAGGGGTTTTTTTTTTTATTGCACTTAGCTGTGATTTGGCCACGGCTAATCACATGACACAGCTGGGCTGTGATTGGCCCAGCTTGTGCATGTGATCGCTGTGACCATTCACAGCTAGACACACTAGTATACAATGGATGGCATGAATGAAGCCATCCATTGTACACAACTGTCATGTGACCTGCTGTGATTGGTCACAGCAGGTCACATGGTACCGGCAACAGGGCCGGTACTCAGATCTGTCATCGGCCGTGTCTGAGGTGCACAGCCGGTGACAGATCGCGCTGCTGTGCGGCTCTGCAGGTGCACAAACTGCGCATGCCCGAAAGGACGCCATATGGCGTCCACCCGGAACACCATATGGCATCCACCTGGAGGGATTTTGCCAGCCGCCAATCGGCCATTGGCCGGGCGGCAAGAGGTTAAACAGGCATAGTTAACTGTTGTCACCGTTAGAACAACCACCTTGAGAAATGCCCTACTGCCATTGATGGAGTGCAATGCATGTAGACAGGAAATGACTTCAAAGAGGTTGCAAAAGAATCAGCAACACTGAGATGCAAAATAGGATGAAAAAAGTTAGAAAAATATCTATTTTGGTGAAAGGTATTTGCCTATAATACACAGCTCATTAGAATACTAAATTACCATTCAATTTTTACATCTACCTTAAGCAGGGCTGGGCCGAGGCAGAATCAGCACCCGCGTTGAGTGTTGTGCTGCAGGGGGCTTACAGCTGGGGTGGAAGCCTCTTCTTCCTCTGCATTGCCTGGCAGTCTCCTGCACTGTGCACTGACAGCTCAGACCTGCAGATTACACTAGGAGATTGTGGCTCTCCCAGAGTAAACAGTGGCACTCCACTCTGCTACTATTGTACCTTTTATGCATAGATTACTCTTATGTGTAAATAAACAAAATATAAACAAAAAAAAACCCTTAACTATCATTAGGTTTTTTACACTCTGTTATATCCTTCATATGTTTTGTTAATTTTTTAATGATTTGTATGTAAACTTTAATTTTTTTTTATAAACTTGTGTTTAATAACCTGATGCCACATACAGTGAATCCCTGAAAAAGGAGATATACCTCCTAAATAAAGTTATACGTGCTCAAACAGCACAAAAACCACAAATAAATACAAAACAGATGTAAAAACTCCACCCTATCATATAGCTCATAAAGAACTAAACAATCTGATATGAATAAAAGATATTGTATAGTGAAATATACTTAAATGAATAATTATAAAAAAGTCCAAAAAAGTGCAAATCTGCAAAGTGATCCAATGATTCAAAACCATGCACGTGGTGTGGTGAATGTGCTTCCTAGCCAATGATAATAAATCCTTAAATGGTTGAATTGCCCCCTCACCTCCTTACCACAATCCAATGGGCCAACGCGCCTATGGGATCACATCAGGATCCTTCATGGTCAAAATCTCCTCAGTGGATGGTGTCCATAGAAATCCCCATCAATGGTGGTGCTTATACATCACAGGCTCCCCTCCAGATATAGGTACCGTAATATAGCCAACTCACATATAGATCATAATGATGACAAAAGAGAAAGATCCTCCATAGTGTCATACCATTTATTACATGTAAAAAAGCAAAGAAACGCCACATGCCCACTCACTTGGTAACAGATAAAGACAAGCATTCAAACCACATGCTATGGGTGTACTTATGCATGGGTTTCAGGTGTGCCAAGATGGCGTCCACGCTGGAACTACATCACCACGTACCTAGGCGTTGCGTCACGTTACCCACGTGACTTCCTCAGGGTTAATAAAAGTTTTTAGAAAAAAATTAAAAAACAGGGTGTCTGGGCATTCCCTGGCTTGACAGAAAATAGTAACAACATCCCGACAACAGTGGTTCAGGTATATCTCACAGTCAATGGAAAAATGGTACATATAGTAATAAATACATGCAGCAACAAAAGCAATACTGACAGTAGGACTGGTCATTTAACTACAGTGGTACTACAAGAAGGAACCAAGAATAAGGCAGGTACCGGTAAAGTGCAAAGTTAACTCCCACATGGGGGGAGAGAGGAAGGTGAGGACGGATGGATGTGTGTGAAAGGATGAAGTCTGGATCCGCCCACACTCCACCACCCTCCCCCCAGAAATAACAAAATCTTTCAAGGTATTACAGAATTGTCAGTATCAGATCTAGATTCCGTAGTAGAGGGAGACTCAAGCCAAATGCCCCATACCTTGTGGAATTTCTTAGGACACACGCAGGCGAGATACTGTGTGTCATTTTGTATAACGGTAAATCTGAGTAGATCAGTTTCTTCCAACATCCTAAGGAAGGTGGCCTCTCTGACTTCCAAACTAACACAATTGCTTTACTGGAGTAAAAGAAAAGTAAACCCAGGAGTAGGGGCGGACTAACAATTCGGAAACTCGGGCACTGCCCGAGGGCCCAGGGTCAGTAGGGGGCCCCATGAGATGCCCCTGGTACCTTTTTCATAGGCTTTTTTGAGTTTGGGCAAGGACACAGGGGCACCATGATCCCCTATTGCCCGGGGGCCCCATAAGTTGTTAGTCCGCCCCTGCCCAGGAGGATCCTAGACACTCTGGTAAATGCTGGGTGATTAACTAAGCCCAGGAGACTTGTGGCAACCGTCTGGGGAATAGATATCTTTCCTAAAGAGTGAATGAAGTGAACGACAGCAGCCAAACTTTTTAAATTTGCATTAGCTCCTGTTTGTGGCACCAAATTTAAAACTGTTGCAAAATCTGGTGCAGCTCTGCATAGAAACCATTCTGCTTCCAGGTTACTTTTCAAAGCCTAAATGAACAAGCTAAAGTTAGAAGCTGAATGGCTACCATGCACAGCTGCACCAGATTTTGCACTCTTCAGTTTTAGTAAATCAACCCAACGGCTTGTACTTGGAAGCATGATTTTGGTGCCTTTTTGAAACAGACAAATCACAGAATAAAATTTGTTGTTAGCCTTATTTAGTTTTAAACAGTAACATTTGTAGCTACATTTTAGTTAGCCCTTATTGTTATTAACTCCTTCATTCACACCCCTTAGCTTTTTTTCTGTTTGTGTATAAACATTTTAGATTGGTGTTCGTTTTTGTGATGCAGAATGAGCTCTTGAATGGGTGTAACTCCTATAATGGGTAAGACAGGTTGCATGCTGAAGGCAGTGATTATGTGTTTCTGAACAGGTCAGCAGTTGGATATGTGTTTCCATTGGGTAGTATGGGCCTGTCCCTGGATGGATTTTGTTATATGTGCTGCCAAACATTTTTGTAGGTATGTCATTATTTTATCACATTTCATTGAAGATATCACACGTTCTGTTTGTTCTTTAGCAATCCATTCAAACGTTAATCTAGTTAAGACAGACTAGAACAGGGTTTCTCAACCACAGTTCCATGGAACCCTATGGTTTCTCCAGAGGTTGTTAGAGGTTCCTTGAACAATGAGCAATTTCTGAACAGATAAGTTCCTACTGACACCATTGATCTTTTTATCTCTCTATAAGGGGTAATTCTTCTGATCACAAGTGTAACAAGCATTCTTCCCACTGACCATCACACTAATATATTATGAGTTGTAGATATAGCAAATTTTAGCAATGTTCTCTTGAGACTTAAAAGTTATGTCAAGGGTTCCTCTGAGTTGAAAAGGTCAATAAAATCTGGACTAGAGTATGAAGGCAAGCATCTGAATATTTTCTGTTGCAAACACTTCCACATTTGCTTTCCTCAGGTTTTCCAGATCTGCTAGACAGAATACTCTACAGTTAGTTGTACGAGTAAAACACTGAGTTGCATAATCATATTAATATTAGGTAAATATGTAGGTAGAAAACTACCTAAAACTGCTTATTATATCCAACCACATAATCCATCAAATGCACTGCTAACATGTAATGAGTATAGGAAGAACTGGTGTTACCTGTTTTATGTGGAATTGAATAGAAGCCAGCAAATGAAGACAGACAGGGTCAAGAATGCTAACCAGAAAACAAATTACTCTTGTATAAAGGTACTGATAAGCAGAGAGGTGAATCACAAAAAAAACTAACTCTGCTACTTTAGTTTGTCCTCATGTATGACATTCTCAATTGAAGGGAACCAAAATAAATCTACCCATAGAAATCCAAAAAGAGTAGGAATTTCAGAAACATATAATGTGAGCTCGCTGCTGATAGCCTTGCAGCTGAACTCAAGGTACAATCTTTATGGCATACTTACATTGGTGCAGCTTGGACCAATGTAAGTATGGCTATCTCCTACCTGAGGGGCCACTAGGAAAACTGACAATCACTGTAGTAGTTAGAGCTTCTAAAGTGATAGCAATCTTCCAGGTCCTGACAACAGATGGTTGCTCCCTCAGCACTGAACGCCTTGTATTTTTATTCAATAAAGAAAAGGCACTCTCTGATTGCACATGATGCATGATATCATTGGCCCTCCTCTGCACTCCAGTTGGAGAATGTTTTGTATTCACTGAAAAGAATACAAAGAATTCTTTGAATGTGGCAGTGTCCAGGGATTGACCCCTGTGATCAGTGTGTAGTGGAGAAAACCCTCTGCACAGGACCCAGAACTTTGTGGATATTATTGTAATAGCACCGACTATTACATGATTGTCAGCTTCCTCTGAGGCCCCTTAGGTATGAGATGTGCACATTGGACCAATATTATTAATATTCAACAAAACCTCTACTTTTCAAAAGTATGGACAAAAATGTATATACTCAGTTATGCCTGTGCTGGACATTCATATAAGGATACACAGTTGGAAAAAAAAAACAGTCCACATTAAGACACACTTGACATAGCACAGACTAGCTAAGAAAAAATGAAAAGATGTCATAAATCTCCACAAGCAAGGTTTTTAAAAGACTTCAAAATGAGGGTCTTGCCTTAAATGTCCCTTTTGTTAACAATCTAAGTTAGCAATACACACCCATGAGTCTAGTTTTTTTAATTACCTTAGCCAAACATTATAACCAATCTTTAACTCCTGCTGTGATGGAGCTACCTTCATAAAAACGTGTTTACTCTAATTTATTAGAATATATCAATCAGGTAGATGCCAAACATGCCAATATTACAAGGTCCAAAAAGGAGGAAGTGGCAATGTTCTATGGGTGCAGTAACATTAGACCTAGGAAGAAGAAGCATGCTATCTGTATCATATCTGGTATCTAATAATTCATAATTTCATTCTGATAAATAATATGTTTGTTGTCAGATTGTGAAACTTTGGTACATGAACCCTTTGACTGGGCATAATTAGATCGGGAATACCCCGTCAATGGTTAACAAAAAAAGTTGAGCTCTCATTTGAGATGGAAACTAATAAAGATACCGAGAGAGTAAGGTTCCTGAGGGTCAGTGACTCTTACAAACATTAGATTGGACTCAATCTGCAATCAAATCGAACTCTGCACTGAAACAAATACCTGGCAAAATTCCACAAGTATTTTTCACTTTTTAATCCCTTTTATTTTACAGTGACTTTTGTCTGTTTTGTGATATTGTTTCTGTAAATATTTTGTGCATGGTTAAACTGAATCTTTGAATGCTCTAAAAAAAAATGAAAGAACTTTACCTCTGTAAAGAACTACTCTAGTGTAAATCTCTAACATTCCTGTTTGGGGCTGGCAGCAAGTGAAACAGGCATTTTATTAAAAAGTCAGAATTGCAACAGTGGATGCTGTGAAAAGTGCAAATTTCCATTGAAACATTCAGTGGTGGCTAATGAATGTGTAAGCATTAACTGCAATTGTAACATTGTTGTGTAATTGTAACATTCTGGGGGCAGCATTAGGATGTGACAGCATAATTGTCACACTACACACTAAAGTATTTAAATATTATTAACAAGTAGTAAAAACACTTTAAAACAAGCCTTCTTTCAGCTCTGTATCTGTAAGCATTGTAAAAAAAACATTTTCAAATTTACAACAAAGGCACAGCTTTTGTCAGGAAGATCAAGTGCATGGCTGTGCCCGAAGATCTGTATGTACACATAGTGCAGCTCATGGACCTGCATGCATGTCCTGTACTGGCCTAGAGCCCTATTTAGGGCTATTTGGCACAACTACGGAGAATTGCTGAGTGGTCATCAGCTCCTGTGACTCATGGCTAGACCCGCATTCTACTATCTTGTAATTGACCTGGCATGCTGCTTTATCTAGATCTCCTGTTGCTGACCTTGGCTTGTGTCCTGACTTCATCTTATCCTTGCTGTTTTGGTACTTCTGCTGCTCCTCTAATATCTATCCCAGACTGATTCTGACCTTTCTCCTGTCTTCTGACTTGGTACCACTGCTTCTCAGTTGTTGCTGACTTTGGCTTTTCTTGACTACAGCGTTACTTACTGTGCCTGCAAGTTCCTGTGCTCCACCTTTGTGCCACCATTCTGCATAGGCTCCAATATGACCACCTACCTTGCCAGGATCTACAGCAGGCACCCATACAACTCCTCATCCTGCTACATGTCACCAATCTCTATACGTGTTGAACAGGAGGTGTAAGGGAAGCCTTCTTGTCAGCTCTGCCTCCATCAGATATAAGGCAGCTTTTTTCTATGACAACAAAATATTGGCAGCCTGCCAGCCCTCTATTTCTAAGCTCTTAGAAACCAACTAAAACCCTAGGGGCAATAGGAGACCAACAGGTCCTATTTTTTATGGTTAATAGAGTTTATTATATTATTTTGGTAGTTTGTAATATTCTGATTGCGAGAGTATGGGTTACTATGAACAATTTATGCAATCTGAAACATCTGATTGTTACCCACTTTTATCCATTGATTAATGGTATTTGCAAGGGCTCTCCTGTTTTGTACATTTGTTTTGAAAATCCTTTAATAAGGAATAAATATTGGAAACCAACTAAAGCCCAAGCCATTTTTTTGATTGTTGAAGATCTTTGAAAAATAATCATTTTTTTACATTAAAAACAGCAATTATAGTATTTAAAATAGCTTGAAGAAAAAATGGCAGCTAATATACTTACTATAGTTATGATACCATTTTTAAAAGGTTTTCATTTCCCAAGCCATTAAATTGAATAGGTAAACATTTACAGTGTGTCTTAGCAAATTCTAGGCTGAACTCACAAGAACAGGTTTTCCAGGTAAAGTGTCTTTTCCCATGCATTATACACCAACAGATTATCTGTGTCTTTTTGTGCTGGACTTGCATATGTTCTTTCCACCATAAAATGATAACCCCCGTCTAAGCAGCACAAGCTAGGAGTACCTGACTCCCTAAGAATATTCTCTTCTGATGAATGTTATCTTTAGAGTAATGAATTGCCTTTGTAGTATTGATTTAATACTGCAGTCCCTAAACTAGTTACCTGGCCAGTTATAGTCTACTGATTTCTGTAAACCACCCCCGACAACAAGGAGGTCCTGCATGCAGCACTTTTTCATTGTGCACCAACGGGAGCCACTGTACAGACTGAGAGAGGGTGCCTGGCACTGGAACACAACTAATTCTAGCACCCGACAATCTTTTATAGGCACTATAGGTGGAATAATATTTTGCTCAATGATGTCTGTTATAGTTCTGGTCTTGATATCTTAATGAATCGTTGTGGAACATGGAGCCTGCACAGAGATAAGAGACCAATGAACATCAATGCTAGGGGAAGGGAGTGGGTTGTTTTCTGACATCAAAGCTGGGAGCCTTTTTCTGACCTGACATCAATGCTGGGAGGCTTTTACTACTCCCATTGACACCAATGCTAGGTGGGGATTTTAATACACCCACTGACACCAATGCTGGGAGACTTTTACCACTCTGACTTGACACCAATGCTGGGGGTGCTTTTATTACTCCTACTGATACCATTGCTAGAAGGGTTTTTAATACTTTAACCTGGCATTAATGCTGGGGCGTCTACTACTCCCACTGATACTAATGCTGCCGGAGCCTTTTAAGCCTCTCAGTGACACCAATGCTGGGGTGGAGGTTTTACAACCACTAACACCAGTGCTAGGGGGCTTTTTGCTACAGTCACTGGCACTAATCTTGGAGGGAGCTTAACTACTCCCACAGACACCAGTGGTAAGGGAGAAGCTTTTACTACTTCACCAAATGCTGGGGGGCTTTTATTACTTCCACTGACACCAGTGCTTGGGGGGGGGGGGGTTGCAGGCACCAAAGCAGGGGAGGGGGGAGCTTTAGTACTCCAACAACAATTCTAGGAATGCTTTTATTACTTTTTTAGTACCCTGAGGCAGGTACACATTTTACTTCCACTGAAACCCAGACACGTATTACTCCTTAGGGATTGTGCACATATTTCCTTTTATTGAAGCAAGGGCTACAAAAAAATAAAATTTAAAATATATTTTTAGTCAGATACATATGAAATATTGAATATAATTATTTTGTATTCTCATTATTAGCTAGCAGGTAGAACTTAAGGCTCTATGCACCACTGGGCTAAAAAAAAACGCAAGTTCACGGAAAACAACACTTGTTTAGAGCATTTTTTACACATGTTTAGGCATGTTTAGGAATGTTTATTGTTTTTTCTGCCAGAAAACTCCAATCAAAAATGCAAACCAGAAGGGGTTTTTTTTCTGCATCTAAACGCTGAGCTTAAAAGATGCCTCTAAATGACCTAATGCGCGTGGACACATAGGATAACATTGAGCTGCTTCTACAGGCAAAAACACAAAACTCCTGTAAAAGCAGCATTGTTTTTAGGCCAGTGTGTATGGACCCTTAGGCTCATTTTCACATTATCTAGAGATACCTTTGTTCCTCTGTAAAATTCCTGGTATTTACTAGGCTCAATAGTTCAAGCTGGAACTTACACACTATTAAATAAGTCAGAGCAGTGATTCCTTCCACTCTCTTCACACTCCTTTGTCTAAGGTTGCAGTGAAAGACAAGGGGACTTTTTTATGCAGTGCACTAAAATGCGTATTAATCTATTTACTTTTTATTTTTTCATACATGGTCAGCAAAACCTTCACCATTCCCCTTTTTCAGTGGAAATCTGAAGAAATAAAAGTACACTACTATTGTTAAATGATTGCTTTGGCAAAGGCAAATAATATTCCATTGAAAACTTTCACTTTCAATTGTTAATTGTTTTCTTATTAATATACACTCAGTATCCCATACTTACGAAGTGAAAACAGAATTTTAGAAATGTTTGCAAATGTATGAAAAAGGAAAACTCAAATGCAATATTGGCATAAGTGTCCAGAGCTTTTGCAACAACAAAGTTCCATAAGGACAACTATCACTGTAGCCCTCCATCAATCTGAGCTTTATGGCAAAGTGGCTAGATGGAAGCCTCTGCTCAGTGTTAAACACATGAAAGCCTGCTTGGAGTTTGCACACAAGCATCTGAATGACTCTCAGACTGTGAGGAAC